>NC_140340.1:13630159-13689861 GCF_963514085.1 Chelon labrosus
AAGTCATTATCATCAGCTGGGAGCTGGAAAAAAAGGCCAAATCTGTGTTGTGTTAAACGGTTGTTACTAATGGCTTATCATTATCTCTGCTTTTTTAACGATTAAAATAAGAGCTCACAGTTTGGAGAGAGATTTCGTTGCAGTGGGAAGTAAGTCCGTTTCTTGTAGAAAATGAGTGACCAGCGTAGTCCCTCATTTTCCACCTTTATTTTTCAGCTCATGGTTGTGAGTGTGGCCAGCGTGTTTCGGAACAAAAGTAAAGGGAAAGTGTGTCTAAATGCCGCATTGGCCCTGCAGGATTTAGCAGGAAGGCTCATCTGACAGCAGTAAGTGCAGCTAGCTACAGACTCACTGGAGAGATAAAGTTGGTTTGCTGTACTGAGGAAACCACTTTAGAGCTTTGAACTTCATGCCCATTTGTCCCACTGTGCAGAGATAAGTTTGGAGTCCATCCATGTTGGATAAAGTTAGAAGAGTGTTCCTTCCTCAGAGAGTGTGTGTGTGAGCCTGTGTTCGGGCTGTACCAAATGGTCTTATCAAACCTTCAGCAATCTGAGTGCATGAGTGTGTGTTCGGTCAGTATTTATAGCTTTTTGCCACAGGGCCCCAGTGTTTGACACTCTTTTTCCACGTTATTTTATTCTGTTTATCTGAGTCATTTCTTTTCTCTTGGTCTTAATCTTTCTCTCCCCTGTGTATGTTTTTCCTCTTTCCCTTTTTTACCCCAAGGCACAGTTTGCCACTAGTTTTTTCCTCATCTTGTTTTCTTTTGAGCTCATCCCTCACAGATACTGTTGTTTTTGATAACCTTGGGTTTTTTTAAGAAATGCAAATGTAGTAAATGTTTTCAGTAGTAAATAGCAATGATTCCAAATACACCAAAAAAAAAAAAACCTGAATGAACAGGATTACTAATGTGACCTTCTGTCCTGGCTTCGTAGGAAACCTAATGGAGACTATCGCAGCTCTGCTGTCTCCAAGGACCGGAGCAGGAGCCCCATTGAGCGTGTGGTGGTGCCCAGTCCTCTGGGAGTCCACAGCAACCACCTGTACAGCCACACCCACCACCACCACCACCACCTGGCCAGCTTAGCCAGCATGGACCAGCCACTAGCGCTTACCAAAAACAGCATGGTGGAGTCAGCACGCAGTAGCACAGCAGCCATGGCTGCAGTGCCACACACAGTCAGTGCTGTGGAACGTCAGCAGGTAACATGCACATCCTGTTTCTTTGGTTCTTACACTGACCACATTTTTCTCAAATTGTCAAGAGAAGCCTCAAATCTGGTAGGGTAGGTCCCCCACACACGGTGTGTTTGATGTGCTTCCCTTAGCCTCGCTCCCTTGTTGGTGCAGAGTAGACATTTCATTTTGGCTTCATTGCAGAAAAATGCTGTAAAATTCTTGTGGTCACTGAATCACTATTTCTCCTGCAAACTTGGAACTTGTTTTTGGTCCATTATTTTACGTGTTTGTTTTGTAGTTATTATTCTTGCATCTTTTTCTTGTTTAATTGACAATTAACTCTGAATTTTGTTGTCACGTTTCAGAATCGTCCTTCAGTGATAACATGTGCCCCAGCCAACAACCGTAACTGCAACCTGTCTCACTGTCCAGTCTCCCCACAATGGCTGCTCCAACCTCGCTAACAACTACAAGAGAATCAACAGTAAGTTCACTTGTGCAAGAGCATCAGTACAGACAGACTACTGATGTCCCAGTTCTAAATATTCTGTTCTCCGCAATTAATTCAATTTGATTATTACCAAGTGACCTGTACTGGCTGCATTTGTCTGTAAATGTCAGTATAATTTTGGAAGCAAACTAATTTCCCATCCAGTACAGTTTATGGGAAATTGAAATAGCAAATTACCCTCCAGAGAGAGGTATCTCTAACTAGAGATGCTAAAAAAGACATCCCAGTTTTCTGTCAGCGAGTCTCAAGAGTTTCTGTACATGAATTGTTATGGAGTCTCAGCATGTCTAATTTACAGTCTTGTCTGCTATCTCTGCACTTAAAAATTCACTTGAGGACTCAGCCAAACACATGTCTGCTTTATTTGTCTTGTCTGTGAGTGTCATGTTTTCTGTGGGTTGATAACTTTACTGTGGCTGTTTTTATGATCCCAGTGAAATCTCTATGATCTCATTGAGGTTAACAGTGAAATTTAAGATGGTGATTTAAAATTAGAAAAAACTGCAATGAAAATTGAAGTTGATGTTGGAGTTAGTATTTTTCCATTGACCTAAAATGCATATTACCAAAGTTTAAACTGATGTTAAGCAATAAATTGCCCACTGACCATTATACAAGGGAATTTATGGGATGTTTCTTTTTTTTTTCGTTATCCAAATGGAAACTTAAAAACCCTCTCCTCTCTTGCATTAGCTAACACAGCCTGTGATCCTGTGATTGAGGAACATTTCCGTCGCAGCCTCGGGAAGAACTACAAGGAGCCTGAACCCACTGCCACCAACTCGGTGTCCATCACAGGCTCTGTGGACGACCACTTTGCCAAGGCACTAGGTGAAACCTGGCTGCAGATCAAAAACAAGGGGAGTCCCTCATCGTCCGGCAGCAGCCCAAACTCCTCTCCCGACAGTCACATGGTCAATCACAACCATTCCCCTTCTCTTGTTTCCTGAAGAGGAAGGGATCTGCCCCTGCCCCCCCCCCCCCCCCACCCAATCATCATCCCGGCTCCATCATCCACATCCCTATAACTTTTGTCTGTCACCAGCATCCCAGAGGGAATGCCTGCCTGCTGGTCTGCTAAAAAACATCCAAAACCCTCAAGCCCACTCACCCACTGTGGACTCAGAGAGGATCGATCAAGCAATAACGACACGGTCACTTTTCCCTTCTGTCATTTGGTATGCTAATGCCAGACAGTATTCAGTGATGAGGGCTCAACTTGGGACTCGACTGGAGCATCAGCTTGCTCCTTCCATTCATTCATCATCCCTGCATGTCAAGCTTGGAGCTGAGCAATTGTTTGTAGTTATATGTACATAAAGAGAAAGAGAGAGGAAAGGTGGCGTTTTAATTAATAATTTACTTTTTGTTTGTTTGTTTGTTTTTTTTCCTTTAACAGTAGTTTTGTGTACTGCTTCTGCATTATGAGATGCCCGATGTTTGAAAGAAAAAATAAGCGAGAAACACTTTGGGGGAAAATAATCACGAACCACCTGACTGTGCTACCAAAGAAACATCAGAGACTGATGTCAGTCAATGGCCACCTCAAAAACAAAACAACTAAATGCCATCTTGTAATCGCCTCACCCCGTTTTAGCTTCTTTCACACTCTCTCCATCTCTGTCCTGTGTATGTGTTCTGGTGGTTTTGTTACTGTATGTTTATACTTATGTGATGGACTTGGTCTGATTTGCACTACTGCCGAGGGTAAAGGGTGTTATGTCAGTTTTGTAGTCTGGCCCTGAACACACTGGGACTGATAACTCTATTTTGTCGCGTTCAGATATTATCCAAATTTAGCTGGATCTCTCCTTCACTCTAGTTTTTAATCAAACTAGGCGCAGTTTCACTCCTGCCCCAGTATTACCTAAACTATTTATTAAAAATGGAACATACACAGCAGCGGCGTTGGGCAGTGCCACATGATATGCGTGTCCTGCTATAAAATGAGTCTTAACTGTAACTGCACCTTCAGTAGTGCAGCTGTTAAATTAAAAACACATGCTTCTATGATAAAAGAAGATGTAAAATCTGAGATGTGCTGTTGCAAAAACAGTTGTGCTTCATCCACATTAACTAAACTGATCCGTCCCCACCAGCGCTTCACGACAAGAGCGTCTGTGTGCATGTAGAGCCCTCTGTATTGAGAGCAGAGGTATAAATAAACCGATAAATTGTGGAGAGAACAGGCCGTTCTTCAACTTCCATCACCATGGATACTGTTATAAGCATTAATCATCAGCAAAGAAGCGCACACTCATTGTCAGCCTCTGTTATAACTTGTTGATTTGGTCTAAACCTACCACTAAAAGTTAAATGAGCAAACTGAAGTTAAATATTCAAAATATATGCGGATAATAAACGTATCGCAGCGCCCAGCTCTGCTTCAAGCCACATCGCGGGAATCAAACGGTGTCGATCCGCGTCCAGCGAACAAAAGTGCTTCACGTAAAATAGTTGCCGTTCAGTTTTACAAGCACAGTCAGGTTATCAGTCAGCTAACTGGTGTTGACGGGACGTCCCGGCCATAATGAGAGGAGATTAGGGCTGAAAACGCAGTCCAGCAACCTGCAGCGTGTTGAAGGTTGGGCTTTGCTGAACAATGTGCTTTGATGTGTTCCACAGGCTTAACTGCTGACAGTGATGAGGGGACAGATGACGCTGCATGTCACTTTGTGGTTGAAAAAACAAAACAAAAAGTCTGGTTTCTCGACCGGGGGAGAGAAGATTATTCAGATCTCTTCAAACATACCTTTGTTTTTTTTTTTCTTTTGTTTTTTTTTTGACTCTTTGAACATGGGTGTTGTAATTATATTTGGCTCACACCCTGCTATCCTTCCCTCCCTCTCCTACACACTGTGGTTTGGTAGATTTCTACAAGGATTTAAGGGTAAATTAATGCTTTTACAGATGCATGTTGTTTCTTTTTTTTTTTTTTTTTTAATAGCTGGTATCTATTAGTGTGTTTAGCATTTCAAACTTAACTACTATTAGCCTTGTTTTTGTTCAGACGTTAGTTGTTACTTCTTTCGTTGTCAGTAACAGACATAGACACTATACACTCACTGCTGGGTCAGTTGTACTCCATATTATTATTGTTATTGTTGTTATTACAATTTTGTATTTTTGTTTTCCATTAATATCAGTATGGTAACAAACAGCTCTAGTGGGACAGCCTCCGGACAGGCTCTGTTAACTGATAAACGCGTTGTTTCTCAAAACCATCTCGGCACGACAAACGGTTTAGCTCCTCCGTGACGCGGAGCATTCATCGTTGTGGTGTTCGGTTTGGCTTTGAGATACACAGCTCCTAAAGGTTTTCTTAAGATGTTGATCCATCGGTGGTACAGGATGCTACGACCTTCAGCGTGACTGAGCTGAGACACCAAATCGACACAAATTTGTCAGCGGGGTTTTCCCCTAAAGCATCTAAACCCGCCATCGTGAAATCGCCTTTACACACATATCCTAACACAGGGGTCGGTGGGTGAGGAGCTGACAGGCTATGATGCCTCGGGGAACCAAGAGTTGGTAATCACTTAAAAATGTTACATCAGAAAGCAAAAAACATTAGAAAAATACCAGACCTCACAGACTGATGCAAGCAAACAAAACTCAGCTGATATTTTAGTTTCCTGAAGTTATGGTGTCATGTCGCAGCTCTTTCAACCATCATCCGCTGACTTTTTTGTGCTCCTCTTGGTGTCCAGACTGTAATTTTGTATTTCAGTGCTTTCTTTTCTGTACGGCGTTGTTTTGTTTCTGCAGTTAAACCACTGCGGCCTGAGGAAGTTTTACTCTGAAAAAGAACCTGCGCCAAGGTGGCATACATTCCTCCCGTAGGGAACTCTGTACAGGATTTCTACACACTCATTATCTCCACATCAACAGACCGAGCTAAAAACCAGGGTCGCTCGTCCCAGAGTTCCTGCTGACAGCATCTCTTGTGTCTTTACCAGAACTACAAAGGTGTCCGTTGCCATCAAGCAAAGTGGCCATACTGTGTGATAAAGGAACAACCAGGCATTCACGCCACAGTGTTTTTGAGGACATTTAGAGCTTAGAAAAGTTCATCGCTCTGTAACAGACGTACGCAATCATTTCATGTCCCCGCGCTGACATTGTCCACACATTCCATCCTCAGCTATTAAATCAGTGTAGTCTGATCCCCAGATTTTGACTCAGTCCACTGCAAGTGAATCAACCTCCATAACAAAGAATCTACATGTGCTTTCTGTGAGCGGTTTAGAGTGGTTTGGATTGTGAGTTTTGGCAGGCAGGTTTGGGGAGAGGCTGAGCTTCAGGAGCTGAGCTTTTGAAAGCGCAACCTGTGAGCAAGGAGACGTTCACCTGCCACTGAAAGTCTTTTAAGGTCACAGTGATTCTTCACAGCCTTCCCCTCCTCTCAGATTCGGTTGGCCCCGACTTAGATGACATGTAGTTAGAAAACACGAGGGAAAAAGGGTTTGGTGTCCAGATAACTGTGTTTTTCTATTATTATTCTTTCTCATTATCATTTCACTACCACCCTGTAGGTAGGAGGCTCTCTTTATGCTTCGGCACACACTCCCTACACACTGTAGGAAAATCACTTAATAAAAAAAAACAAAACTTTTTTATAATAGGTAACTATAAGACCATCATTACGCTGTGCGTAACGAATGTACAGAGAAAAAAATCGTAGGTATTTTTTGAGGAACAATTAATTTGTTAATGATATGTAGCTATTTAATTGTTGTTTTTCCCTGTCCTTATATTGTAATCATTGCATTTTCTTTTTTTGTGAAAAAGTTGATCTTTTTTGTTTATAGAGTTCGTCTTGTTAGAGTAAAGGTTCAAGTGCAGGAACACAGTAAACGTATGAAACCACAACAAGCCACAGGTGTGTTGGTGACAATCGCTACTTCCATTGGTCCCCATCGTTCTGCAATCATTTCATTTGCGTTAGATCACCTGACTAATGAGACATATGAACAAAGGTTTAACTAATGAGCAAAAAGATATTATTCTTTTTGGGCATTTTGTTTGTATAGATGGAACATAATGTTTTTTGCCACTAGCCCAGTGTATGTTGCTGGCCCTTTTCCCAAATCATTTCCATTGAACATGCACATTAAAACCAACATAAGTCTTTTGCTAGCAGGCAGGTACAGTCCACCGCTGCATGTAAACAATATAAACTGTGGGTTTTGAAAGTTTTTGGGCAACGGATGGGAAGTGAGCTACAAATGATATAAAATCAGTCCACTGGAAAACATTTGTTGAGCTAAACTTACATAGCAAATAATCTCCAGGAATGACATCCCTGAATCTGTCGTCACAGTTCCCATTTGTGGATGCCATTTGTCATCTATAATGAAGTTAAATCGAACAGATAAATCAAAGAGGAGTTGATCTTTACTCTGACATATTTTCTGGGTCTTTTTTTTTTTTTTTAATTATTATTTTTTTGAAGTGGAAGTAGCATGTACTTAGTGGTAGTAATACTCTGAACTGTAAGAAAAATTCTTTCAAGAAAAATGACAGTTTGTGGCTCTGTGTCTCCTCCTACTGAAAAGGTTTTGGCAGGCCACCTTTTTTGTACGTAAAGTAGCCTTGATGAACAATAAAGTGCTTTTAAACCACCGACTGATTGCCTGGGCCTTTGTCTTGTAACCGTGGCAGTGTGATCGGCTAATGGTTCATAGACATGACAGAAAAGGGGCGAAATTGCTTTTGGAAGGATGGGGCTAAATTGAGTGTAACGCAATAAAATCCAGAGGAATTTGCAAACATCTGAATTACCCATAAACCTCTGCGGATATTTTGACACATCGGGTGAAGAACAGGCATCTGAATGATGGCTGCGTTCCACTTAGAGGAATCTGAGTCATGTCTCTTACTGGGAGACTGAGCCATTGTTAATGTTAGCCACGGTCACAACGTCTCCAGTAGTGAAGTATAAGGGTGATAGAAAACTCAAAGATGTCGACACAAACAGTAATAAAGACTTTTAATCCAGTTTTCAGTTTACAGACGAGAATTAGCTAAACAATAGCAGCTCAGAGAAGAATCACTCAGAATCTGAGAACAAATAAACTGATTTATGTTGCACAATCATCACAATTCTGACTTGTATCTCAAACTCTGAAATACATCTCAGGTTGCTCCATTCTCTGCCATAAATACCCAAGCTGTAGCTGAAATTACACTGATAATTGCACTCATTAGCAGATCAGACACGTAACACAGAGTAAGAAACTGAAACTGAACAAACATGCATCGGCGCAACACAAACAAACCGACCAAGAGTTTCTCCACTGGCTCATTCTGATTAAGTTCCAGTGACCGTAAATCATTTCAGAAACTGTACAGTAACATCTGTGCGCAGGTTTCCTCAGAGAAAACCCTTCAGGGCTGGCTTCAGTATCAGCCGTACTGTATGCATCACAGTCTCCGGTAAACAGACAAGAAGACGGATGGACTTGCTGAACTGTCAACTCTGTTTTGGCTTTTTCATAATTTATCCGGAGCTCAGCTTTTTTCCTGACTTGAATGAGTGAGCAGATGTTGCCGGTGCCTTGCCAAAGAACTCTTAAGTAAACCCATTAAATGTGTTGATGGAGAGACGGTGGGAGGGAATGAAAGTGTGGCTATTAAGTGAAGCTTCTTAGACAAGGGACTTAAAGTGTGACTGAAGACTCACTGTTAGGAGCAGCCATGTTCTAACACGCTGTACACATAATGTAAAAGATCACCACGTTCGAGCTCTCCTCCTGTTTCTGGTGACGCTGAAAAACTGAATACTGCAGCAATAAAAGCGATCTAATTATTCCCCTGTCTAAACCTGACCATATTACTGCTCAGTGCTCTTGTATCATAGTGAAGACTTTATGAGAAATGCTTAAGCTTTTCAGCTGGTCCTCTGAAAAGGTACTTGGTTTTGATTACGTGAAAAATTCGTTCTTTTTGTACATGGAGAGGTTCACTTCAGAAGAAAAAAATACATATATATATATATATATATATATATGTGTGTGTGTGGAGTGCGGAGTCCTTCTGCGGCTCGGGGTTTGTTCCTCCAGTCCTTCAGATGCTCTCGTCATCGCTCATATCCCAGATCTGATGAGACAAAACACAAGAAGATATTCAAGGCTGGAATAAACTACTAACATTTACAGCAGGCTGTTGTAATACATATAAGAAGCAGAGTCTGGGTAGCTGGACAGAACAGTGTCTGAGAGCTGAAAGGTTAAGATTAAACTTCAGGCACGTATCGTTTTTTAGTTTTGTTTCTCATTTATCGTGCAGCAGCATCAGTGAGGCATGAGGCCAAAGATATGGTCACATGGTGAATGGTTTACAGTGTTCACGCACACACACACATACACACTCACTCCCACATCAATGGCAGACCATAACCATGTGCCAGGTGTTTCGCCCGCCACTGAGAGCAACTTCCGTGTCTTGCCCAAGGACAGGGATTGGACCGTTAACCCCGCGGTTAACAGACAACCCGCTCTACCACCTGGGCCACAACCACCCATAAAGAACAGGAAGAACAAAGAGTCCTGCAAGTTTTTCATCTCCGCTTTGTGGAGTCAGTCTGGGAGACAGAAGACATTCAGACGTCTGAGATCTAAAGAAGAACTGGGGCAAGTTCTAAATATTGATTTGGGTCTTCGGGTCCTATGGGTTGATGGGAGGGGCCTCTGTGGATCATCCCACAGATACTTGATCAGTTTGGGATCTAGTGAATTTTTTAGGACATTCTTCATGTTTTTTTTAGTTGTTCCTAAACCGATTTTTGTGCGTGTGCCTGTGCACAAAATCATAGCAGAACATTGAATTGTCACAAGGTGGTCAACGTTATTTACTTCTCCTGTCAGTGGTTTTAATGTTGTGGCTGATCGTTGTACATACTGTGAAGCAGTCACTGTAATGTCAGTTCATCCCTAATAAGAGCTTCATTTAGCTTCAGTAGTGAAATTATTTTCAGCCACTGTGCCTAACTGATCCAGAACTGAACAAATCAAAGTGAAAAACTTTTAAAAAAGTATTTCCCGATCTTACAAGAGTTTTTGTTGTACTCATGTTTCCTCAAATGTGACAAAAACAGCTCGCTGATTTAGGTCAAAGAGTTTAAACCATACACTGGCTTATATAATACTTCTAACAGTAGCCACACAGTTTATCACCGGGACGAGACGGATAAACAGGATCTGAACAAGTGATCAGGAAGTCACAACAAGATGCACCTGAGAGTAAACAAGGAGCCTGCAGCTCTCATTCTCTGGCTCCACGCACCAGTTGTATAAGAGCTTTGAAAACCGTTACTCCCAGCCACTGCTGAGAGCTCCCTCTCACCAGGAAGTGACCCACATACAAACACAAGCAGAGGAACCTCCTTTGCAATAGTGTGTCAGTAAACAACAGCGGCCTTCTCATGGCAGCGGATTCTTCACATTCTCGCTCCGTAAGACGTAATTCACATACCGCTAACACCGTCAGGAATGTTACACACACACGGCTCCGAGGGCTCGCGCACACACAGCCCTGGCACATACGCGCTGCATTCCTCCGAACGAGCCGCTTCACAAGTCAAAGAGCTCAAATGTGACTTGTTTAGGTGAAGCCTTATTAAACTGATCAAAAAGCTTTTGGTGAACACGTGGAGTTGTGGAGAGTGACAACAATTAAGATGATTATTATTATTTTATTAATCCATCCTCGTCGCATTCCCAGGTTTTCAAACTGGCAGGATGTCGAGTTCGTCCTCCAACCCGTCACAGAGGACATGCTGAGGTTACCACGGAGGATGAAACACGACTGATTCTTCTACGCTGAAAAAGCCTGCACCCGACCGCGTGGAAGTGTTTAATTTTGGGGAGCTCAGCTTTTTTGGGTCACAGGGTCGTGAATATTAAAAAAGAAATGAAAAGAAATGAAATTGCAATGAAATTAAACAAATTTACAACTAATAACCAAACAACCATGTGCAGACCGATGAGGACTTATACAGACGGACGGCATAAGGCAGGAGAGATTTCCTGTAGCGTTCTGTGAGACAGTGAAGTGTCAAAAGGTTTTAATGTTCTTCAACAAACAGTTTCAGCTTTAAACTAAAGTGATAATTGAATATAAAAGTGAAAATTAAGGCTTACAAGCTTGAATTTGTATCAACAAGTGCCAGCGAGAAATCTTCTGATAATTGGTCTTTTTTCTTTACAGATTTACTGACAAATCCCGAGACCATACAACACTGATAACAAGGACAGAGTTTTCTTTTCTAAATACTTACATTTTGCTTAGAAGTTGTGCTTCAGTGTCAGACCAATCAGAAGAAGACATTACTTGCATAGACAGTATTATAGTACCTGCTGTGCTGCATGGGCACGCTCAGCACGGAAGGGTCGGTAATGACACTTCTGCTCAAAATCTGTCCTCGATAGCACACGTACGAGCTTTCAATTATCTGTACTGCAACCGGTTCAAACTTTGCTGCACGTCAGCCTCATTAAAACTGAGACTGGCCTATTTTTATGAAAGTTATGAAACAAAGACGTCACAGAATAATTGGCCACCGTTTGCAATCATGACCTGATTCTAAGCTGTGCACTAAAGGAGTTGGAGGTGTGCAGCTCTTCGTCTAACAGATCACTGTGGCTGTTCCCTGTTGTTCTTTTACTCCCTGGAATATTTCCAACTGACGTACAGAAAAAAAAAGGAAGAAAAGAAAACCATGAAACATGAGCCTTGTCTTGCTTTGTTGATGGACTGCTGATGAGCGATAGCGCTAAGCTAAGTGCTAAGCTCACTCCCAAAGCACGCTGCATTTCCTATGACTTGTGTTTTTCCAGTTGAATGCTTTTAAACGCTTTCAGTTTTAAACCGGAGACATTAGGAAATGTTTCCTTTACATTAGCGGAAATCTCTGAACCCACAGTCTGATGACAGTTTATCACTCTGCGTTCATATCCAGATATCTTTTATTGAGATTACTTTATATTTAACACATTATGTTTTTTTTTCTTTTACTCAAGTGCGCAAAAGCTGCAACTCGTGCTTCTTTGCTGCACCTTTCTCGGCCCACACCAGTTTATCCTTCCGCCTTTGCAACATCTTCACATTATGCCTGTGTTGAAGAACACTGGTATCAAACCTGGCAACATCTCTGTGACTGTAAGACTCTAACCTTACTGTGCCTGCCTGGCTGATATTGACCAAGGACTAGCCGCACAATGAAACTCCTGTCCAATGTGATTTTAGGATTATTGTTAGAGTCTGGATGGAGCAAACAAGGTGGTGCGACATGGAGTAAAGAAGTGTAAAGAGGTAGGTTTTCTTTTTTCCCCTCGGACAGCTCCAAACTGAAGGCTTCACACCAGTTAAGCTCGGTTTACCACATCTTGTCTCCACCTCTTACTTAACACAAAGATGTGAGATTAGCAGCGATTTTCTCATCTTTCACTCATAAAGAAACACAAAATTTAATGCATCATAGCATCTACTGAAGTATTCAACAGTAATTCCCGGAGTACTGAACTAAAAGAGCGATCCTTAAGCTCCTTAAGCTCTGAAGGATTCAAGATTTTTCTGCCGGAGCAATGTTAATTCCCATCTAGTTGTAGCTGAAAACACATTATTGACACACTGGGTTTCTCAAGTAAAAATAACTTTGCCAACAACATACTCAGAGCAGTTTTTGCCTTAGATTTACCCGACGTACTTGTGTCAATAGGGAGGTTCTAGCACACAATGACAAGTGTTGAGAGCTCATGTGGCCAGAAAAGTTGTCAAACCCGTCCAGCAGCAGGTTCAACGGTTCTACAGTTGCCTCTCTCAAATTCTCACAAGGCTTTTTTAAAAAAATTTTAAAGAAACTTTAAAGGTAGTTGCAGGGCAGTGTGAAGAATCAGGGACCAATTCATATCTGCACTTCTGCTCCACTGCTGCTGTGGAGCAGCCATCAAAAGGGCAGCAAGCACAGAGCTCTTTGAATCGGAGCGACACTGGAGCCCCTCTCTGGACGACTGCCATGCCGTGCACTGATGCCGTGTGTGTGTGTGTGTGTGTGTGTGTGTGTGTGTTTGTGCTTGCGTGAAATCTTTTGTGCAAAATGGAAAGGGGTTGGACATGGGGGGGGGGGGATTAGTGTGGGTGGGTGGCGGGGGTAGACCTTATGTAACATGAATAGCTCCGGCAAACTGAAGCCAACAACTTTACTACACTCTCTCAAGCACGACTGAATACTTTGGATGTTTCTCAGCCATTTACCTCCATTGCTGCAACGCACAAGCAGATTTCTGTAAAGCCACGATCAAAATAAACCATTTCACAGCTCGGCCCATTAAGGGAGCTTATTGATTTCACTAACTTCTGTTATTATAAGTTAACAGATACTGAAAACCTGAATGTGAACCTGTGATAAACGAGAAATCTAATCTAATCATTTATTTTAAGAAGGGCTGACTTAATGCTAGAATGATTAGTAACTGGGTAAAAAATACTCTCATTCCCTAATTTAAGGATTATGTGTTTGTTTGTTTTTCCTTTTTTTAGACCGTTTCTTCTCTGAACTTCTCTTCAAAACACTTCAATTAAAGCTTAGGAACTGTAGGTAGGCGTAGACGGCCTATCAAGTATTTGATTTCTTCACGTGATGAAGACGATGAGAGCAAGTGCCAGTGCGTCTGCTCTAATGTAAGATCTAATGAAAGTTCATCTTCATTCATTTTCTGTAACTGCTTGTCCTGTGAAGGGTCGGGGGACTATCCGTCACCGGACGAGAGGCGGGGCACACCCTGGACAGGTCACCATTCACTCACGTGCACATCTACGGCCAATTTAGAATCACCAGTGAACCTAACGAGCATGTCTTTGGACAGTGGGAGGAAGCTGGAGTAACTGGAGAGAACCCATGCAGACACAGGGAGAACATGCAAACTCCACACAAAAAGGCCCCAGTCGGCCTGGACTCGAACCCGGAACCTTCTTGTTGTGAGGCATCAGTGCTAACCACCACGCCACTGTGCAAAGAAACATTAAATTTTCAAATAGCATGTTTTTTGAAGTATAACTTTAGCATTTAACTCACTTGTTAAAGCTAAGCTTTGCAGAGACATACAGTCCCTGACAAAAGTCTTGTCACTTATCCATTTTGTAGAAACAACAGTTTATAACCTGACTTTTAATTAATCCATTGGTTTTAGAAATGGCTCATATGAAAGCTAAAACCCTCCCAAATTATGTTTGATATACTAAAATAAATTTGCTTCACTGAAGAAAGATTGATCATTTAATGAACACAGAAAGGTCAGATTTTGGCAAGACAAAAGTTTTGTCGCCTACAGAAAGTAATGTGAAAATTGAACAAATCATTTACTTCAAATACAAAAATATGATGCATAACATCAGTGAATGAAGTACTGGTGCTGTGAGATCCATATTTAATATCTTGTATGACTTCCATGAGCTTGAAGGACTGCATCCATGCGGTTCGACAATGATTCATACAATTTATTGATGAAGTCATCAGGAATAGCAAAGAAAGCAGTCTTACATGCCTCCCAGAGTTCATCAAGATGCTTTGGTTTCGTCTTCCATGCTTCCTCTTTCATCTTCCCCAGACATGCTCAATGATGTTCATGTCTGGTGACTGGGCTGGCCAGTCCTGGAGCACCTTGATCTTCTTCGCCTTGAGGAACTTTGATTTAGAGATGGAAGTATGCGATGGAGCACCATCCTGCTGCAAAATTTGACCCCTTTTATGGTTGGGAATGTAAGAGGTAGCTAATACTTCTTGATATTTTACGCTATTGATATTGCCTTCCACCCTGCAAATCTCTCGCACACCCCCATACTGGATGTAACCCCAGACCATGATTTTTCCGCCACCAAATTTAACTGTTTTCTGGGTGAATCTCGGATCCATGCGAGCTCCAGTAGGTCTCCTGCAATATTTGCGGCGGCTGTGATGTAATTCAACCGAAGATTCATCTGAGAAATCCACCTTCTGCCACTTTTCCAGCGTCCATCCTTTTAGCATGAAGATTTTAGTTTCTGGGCCATTTCGAGACAGAATTCTACAAACTGTTCTGGTTGACACGGGGACTTGAGGTGACAAGGCCTGGTGGAGCTCTGCTGCAGTGGAAAAGGGGCTGGCCTTGGATTTTCGAGCCAACAAACGGTCCTCCAGAGCAGTTGTCTTGCGGGGTCTGCCGGACCTGGGCTTGTCAAAAACATCTCCAGTCTCTTCAAATCTTTTTCTTATTCTTTGAGGCTGTAATCTAGGATTGGGTGCATCATATGACAATCGACAAGACTTTTGTCTTTGCAAAAACTGACTCAGTGGGCTTTACCAAGCTGTGAACGTTAGAATGCTTTTCAGCAGTTTTGTTTGGCACCAAAACATTATTTCAAAAGCTGTTGGGATTGTAATTAGCCATTGCTTGTAAAACAAATTGATAATACATATATTTGAGGGGCACTTAGGGTCAACTTGTACCCAAGCGACAAGACTTTTGTCTTGCCAAAATCTGACCTTTCTGTGTTCATTAAATGATCAATCTTTCTTCAGTGAAGCAAATTTATTTTAGTATATCAAACATAATTTGGGAGGGTTTTAGCTTTCATATGAGCCATTTCTAAAACCAATGGATTAATTAAAAGTCAGGTTATAAACTGTTGTTTCTACAAAATGGATAAGTGACAAGACTTTTGTCAGGGACTGTATGTGTTGGTAAAAACATTTCGTCTCTGGCTCAACATCCCACTAATAATAGCCGGGGGAACACGGCCTGATGGCCATTACAAGACTCTGGCTAAGTACCTTTTCTGAAGTGGAGTGGTCAAACTGCCTGATTGCACCATTATGATAAGGTTCAATAGTTTCTGTGATAACTGACCAATGATGAGTCGCCCGCTGTCTGCGATAAGTTGACCCAAGGCTGGGCTAATGTTGACTCATTGGAAATGCAAACGTGAGCAGTAACTTCTCTGGCCCCGTTCAGCTCTTAACATCCGTCCTGGGGAATCCGATCACAAATGACCAGCTTAATACACGTGTGAACTCACCCAGGATGTATTGAGGTCGCATTTGGAGGTGGTCTGGGTTGTCATTTGTGTGCATTCCTTTGGAAGTGGTAGTGAACTGTTCTGTTATTGTAGCTGTTATATAATAAATAAATAAATCTATAGAAGAATAAACTAATTAAAGGATCTTATATGAGTACACTACATGTGATTCTATCATTAAATAACACATCAACATGTGGTTAATTATTGATGCGATCATGTCGATGTATAAGGAGCCGCATGGAGTTGAGTTACTATTTCCTCAATAATCACCAGTGTCTTTATTTACCTTCATTACTGGAGTTGTGCTGCATATGAAAGCTTTCAGGGTTAGAGTTATAAAAGATCAATAAATAATAACTTGTCCAAATCAAGACGCACACATAAAAAAACAGAGCTGTTTGTGGTTCTGAAACAGCGGCAGTGATCCTGTTAAAAGATTGTACCGCGCCCCAAATGATGTTGGTTTTCTTTCCATACAGAGCGCGGAACTGAGATCTGATCTGAAGAGCTGGCTGAGGACGCATGTGGAGACGCATTGTAATGCCAGGTGTGAACCCAAGCACTAAAAGCTAGACACTTGCGATTGGATTGCTCAGGTCTGACGTTAATGCAAGGTCTGAACAGGGCCTCCGTTACAAACTGGCTAGCTAAGATATTAGGTGAGCTTGGGATTGTCAGAAGCTCCATAAAACCTGGTCATACAACTTTTTGATAGTCATATGACAACCATATGACCAAGAGATACAGGATTATGTGGTAACTCAGTTGCTGCCAGCACTGTAAACAGCATTGTCGACAGGACTTAGCAGTTACTGTGAAAATGTGAAAATTTAATTATACAAAAAATTAATTTGAAGAACAATAAAACTAATTGTTAGTTGCATCTGTAGTTTGAATTATATCTGTTCTGACTTGCTGACCTCAATACTAAACACACACACCATGACAGCACCTCAAAGGGATTGGCAGAAACACAATCGACAACACATCTTTAACTTTGAAGCAGCCTTATCACATCAAGACCTTGAGTCACTGCAGGTTGAAAGACAGGATTGCTGGATGTTTCATAAAGTGCAGTAAGCTGCATGTAATCATCGTGTGAATGTGTTTGTGTTCGTAATCAGTTAGGCTCCAGCTGATATGACAAGTATAATCCAGGCTAGTTGTTGAAACGAGGCTGGGATCTGATCAGATAGAGGGGGTTTTAGCTGGAAGCTGAGGCTGGTGAAATCGCAGCCAAGTCTCTGCTGCTGCTGATTACTGCTCCCCCCCTACAAATACAACACAAGCCTCAGCATGAGAGTCTTTAGCGCTATTTACCACTCTGCAGGCCTGGGTCAAAGCACGGCTTCTGGAAAAGTGAAGCCAGAACGAGAGGATTGGCCGTCTGGAATCACATTTTCTTCAAGAAGCAACTTTTCAGGTCGCTGTCATTTCATTGGCATCGCCGCTTTCAAGCGCATGGTTCAGGACTGTTGCTCCTCCGGCGAGCTCATTCAAAAGACTCAGCCTTCTTACAGGAATACATCCGAAGTGCGGGTGGCCCCAGTGGGAATCCAACCTCCAAAGCCATTCAAGTAGGCAGCGCTACACAACCACTGATGGGCTCCGCTATTAAACACACATCTGTTTTACATATTAGAACTGACACCAAAGCACAAAGCGCAAAGTCAAGCTTTCATCATGGAGACTGGCTCCATCTGATATGCAATTAGAGGACCACACAGAGTGATGTGGTTTACGGCTGCTGGAGACATCAGTGACTGCTGGTTGGGGAAGAAAAGTTAGGGAACCGAATGTCTGTTTCATCCTCATGATCTTGGCTAGTTCATGAGAGATTTTACAAAGCTAAAGAAAGCTAAAGAAAACACAGCTCAGTAAAGCTGCTCGCTAGATAGATGATGAAACTCAAAGTCTTTTTCAGACATGGAAATGTAAATCCATTCATTCACGCAGAGGTGGCCACTATTTAAATATTTTCAAAGCCACGATGCTCAGGTAAGATTGGTCTGGAGTAGATCAACTCTAACACATCCATAGTAATGTTAATGTTAAGTCTGTAAATGTCAAGTCAGGTTGCGAGGTAAAGGGGATTAGGACCCAGATGCAGGACTGAACGGGCTGCGCCAGGTGTAGGCAAAAAGGTATTTAATTAACAAAAAAAAAAAAAAACAGACAAAACCAAAGGCACTGCAGACGAGGCAGGAAATCTTCACTTGACGAAACTTCTTTGAAACATAAACTATGAACTTGACGATTCTAAACCATGAGAAAACAAAAAGCTATGACAAGTGACTAGAATCAAGGCTTGAGCTAAACAAGAAGAGACAAAACTATGGGACTTGTAGAACATGTGACGAGCACGACATCGCAGAGAGCAAAGGGGAAGGCAGGGCTATATATACACACAGGGGACAGAGGGATGACGAGACACAGGTGACACAAATCAAGACAGGACACAAGGAGAAACCAATGACCTAATCAAAAGGGGGAAAACACAGGGAGTAACACAAAACAGGAAATCAAGAACTTAACAAAATAAAACAGGAAACAGAAACCCAGGAAAACTAATCACAAAATCATGACGGTAAAAGCCTCACATTACCAGATAGTCTGTGCCGAACCTCAGTACTGAACCATATCTGGACTGGATTTCTTTGTAACTTATTGGGGGGGATAAAGTCATGTGCCGTGGTGGAAATGCTACTGGTTCCAACTGGTTGGACAGACTTAGCTGTTTATACAAGACTAAAGTGTAAAATTGTAATCACATCTAGACTACATAAAGAGGTCCATGGCTCAACGGGGATTTATTCAGCTCTACTCTGAATTGAAACACACGAGTAAAGTTAAACTGTTAGGGGCAAGTCCAAAAAAAGTTTTTGATTCTTAATATCACAAATCGAAGCTTTGGCACAGAGTTGTTCATATCCCGTATTTGTATTTTCAAAAAACCGCTGATGTCTTAGGCAAAAGAAATTTGATTTACCAAAGTTTTGCTACGCAGTCATTCAAAATTGCCACTGTGCCACTGTGTTATTCACTTTTGGTGTCGGCTAAATCCATTGGTCTGATGTAGGGTAGTTAGTTCAAACACCACCGAGGGGTGTTGGCCGCAAAAATGTTTGTTTCTTTTAGCATGTGGTCTAATATCTGTTAGCCAGGGGGATGCAGTAGATGATTTATGTTAATGAGAGTGGGGGGCTTCCCCTTTCATCCCTCACATCCCCGAGGGCAGGTTTCACATCCAGAAGAGGAGGAAAGACCCACACTGTGACTTCTAAGATGAAAGCAATGCGAACTCATATGTGAAAAAAAGCCAATACATAAAATAAACATGCAAGTGTGAAATTGTTTTCAACTCACAACATTTTGGCGGCCGCCAAATCGTTTCACGTTACTGCCCATACTAATTTCTCCATCTTTCATGGCTGACCTCTCCGCTAACCACAATCCACTCACTGGGAAAACTCAATACCCAGAAAACACACTTGACCTAAACACTGACAACAAAAGCAGGTGTGTGTGTGTCTGTGTGTGTGTGTTTACGTGTGTGCCGACCTCATAATGCTGCAATTGTTTTCATGTCCAGTGATCCACGTGTACGTAACCGGTCACAGTGACATTACGCATGCACATGTTAATCTCACTCGCACCCACACCCTCACAAACAAATACGTTGTGGGTTTCAGGCTGGTTGATGTAAATAAATAATGTATCTTGTGGGCGCTGTATCTCGGGAGGATTCAGGCCACGTCCACACATACGAAAACGGTCTTTTCCCTCTCCGTTTTCGATGGCATCGTTTCAAGAAATATCCGCGTCCACACAGATCCGTTTCAGCACGACCGAAAACGCTACTTCATATTCCAGGCCTATAGGTGGCGCTGTTTCAGTTTCAGAAATTCACCAAAAACGGAGAGGAAGAGGCGGAGCATGCGCACAAATCTTGAGCGCTGTTTACAAATCGCGTTTTTTGCTCAGCGTGGTGGCACAGGAGCGTGATATTTTGCCCTAGTAACCCTAATAGGCTCAATATCTTCTCCAGCAGGAAAACTAGCATGTAGTCCGCCATTGTTGTTGATGTTGCTATGAGACGTCTCGCGGGAGGTGGAAAGCTGCTCGAGGGGTGTGGCGATGACATCATCGTTTTCTCCGTTTCTGTCTGTCTACACAGAAACGCAAGAGGTGCGTTTGCGAATTTCTCCACCCTGGGACCCGTTTTCAGAAAAGTGCGTTTTAGGGCTATGCGTTTACAGGATACGTGTGGACGATCGGCCAAAACGATGCAAAACTTCTGCGTTTCTGCGTTTTTGCGTTTCTGTGTGGACAGGCCCTCAGTTTCCCGGTACTCAGCTGTGAAACATTCAAGTACACAAGACAGCAGAGATAAAGCCACCTCAGATTTGGCGGAAGAGATAACTGCTAACTGGCTTATCTTTGAGCTTTTGACTGGGAAAGAAGAAAAATATCTTCATTATGGGCTCAATTCAATCTCTGTAATACTGTTTGGATGGATTTCTTGCCACATTTTCATGCCACACACAATCATCCTGTCGGCTTGTCTCTTATTTGTTGCATTCACTGAAACACTGCCCTTCATAGTGAGCACTGAACTATACCAGTACTTGGGTTTGTATGAATGGAAAGGTCCCTATAAACTAACATATCTTGACCTTTCATCTTGTGTTACCATTATTATTATTTTTTTTTTAATCTAGCACTATAATCAGTTTGAACATGCTTAACATCATCATGCTGGCTTTGTCCTTGGCTACGTTTACACGGCCCTTCTCTTTCAAAGAGTAACAGGGAAAGAGTTACGTTGGAATTGCCAATATAACTTGTGCAACATTTGAACTACAACCTTTTTTACAAAGTGGTTCAGCTCTTTGAGGAGCGATGCATTTGCCAGAAATTGAACAAAGAAGAAGCTTATTTTACTAAGTGTATTATCAACAGAAAGAGGCACCACGCATCGATTCCGTCA
The DNA here is from genome assembly GCF_963514085.1 of Chelon labrosus. NCBI lineage: Eukaryota > Metazoa > Chordata > Actinopteri > Mugiliformes > Mugilidae > Chelon > Chelon labrosus. The sequence goes on from NC_140340.1 coordinate 13,650,904, forward strand.
CCTATTTGAACAACTTGTTTTGCCACCTATATGTTTCTGTCCCTCCCAGAAATTCGTCACGTCACTTAATGGTTGCCCCTCGTGGTGCAAGCATGCACAGGAAGAAGGGATTCATTAGAGCCAGAGAGAAATGATTGGGTCAAGTGTTTACACGGCTATTAGACACAAATGTTTTCCCACTGAATGGATAATCAGTGGGTTACACCGCCCATCTCAGTGTGATTGGAGACTCCTTCTGATCCAGTCTGTTCTTATTGTGGTGGTTACGTAAGGATTTTTTTTTTTTCTGACTGGGCTAATATTTTGATTATTACCAGAATACTAGTGTCCACGTGTCACTGTGAGCCTGTTAGCATGCTGCTTTTTGTATTTAGCTCAAGTTTAATTTACAGTATATGTGCAAATAAATAATAAAGGGAACATTTTATTATTCGTGTGCATTGCAGCATGTCAGGTCTACATGAAATACCAAACTGTTGCTGACATTTGGAAAGCAAAACACACATTTATTCCACAGTGTTCTGTTTATTACCAAGAATAACTGTGACAGGCGGCAGGACAGGGCTGCCAGAGATGTCACCCATCCTGTGACACCCTGTCCAGCTGAGGCGGCACCTGTCGCCGGGAAGGAAGTGCTGCATGTGCTGCTGTCATTGGAGGCATGTCAGGGTTTCTGTATGTGGCTCTGCAAGACAGCAGATCTCCGTGGACCATTTCTATCCCAGTGCGTGTGCACGTGCTCGCAGCGCCGGGCCTCAAAGCTCAGCAGATTTATTCATTTATGTAACGTCTTGGCCTCGTCTGCATGCCCTGCGCCGCCGTCTCTACTGATCCCTTAAAATATTACATCATGTGTCAGACGGCTCTTTGGTTATTATTATATATAACACCAGACTCATCTCCTGAAACACGTGTCTGGTAGTCGTACCCTGAGGATGAGAGTACAGCTTTTAGCAAGATCTTGGGATTTTATGTAAAAGGACAAGAAACTGTGGCACGTGCAAAAGGTTGAGTTCACTTCTACTCAATTCTCAGAACTTCCTTAACCCAGCAGACCTTAAGTGAATTGCTTAGACTTGAAAGGTAGTTCAAGGATTGCCATTATAATTATCAGCTGAAAATAATTGTGGAGCGAATAATTTCTCTGACTCTTCAAACGTTGTTTGAAGGGGCTGAGCGAAGATCAGAAAATGAAGCTAATTGACGCCTACAAAGAAAAGGAAGGCTATTAAAAAAAAAACAACATATCAAAGCGCTTCCAGTTTGCAATTTCCACTGTCCAAAATGTCTTTAAGAAATGTCAAAGAGGGAAACTGCGAAAAGTCAAGAAGACATCTGGAAGATCAAGGAAATGGTCATATAAAACTGCACGCCTGCTGAGCACAAAAGTCAAAGCAAAACCCTGATGGCAAAAAAGCTGCAGGAAGGTTTGGCTGACACAGGAGTGGTGTTGTAATGCTCTAATGTGCAGTGTTAGTTCACAAACATCTGGATGAGCCAGAGTCATTTCGGAAAACGTGCTCTGTGGACAGATGAAGTCAGCCACAATCATCAAAGGTATGTTTGGACAAAAAAAAAAAGGGCCAGCATTTGATGAAAGGAACACCTTGCCAACTGTTAAGCATGGGGTTGGAAATATTCCGCTTTGGTGTTTGGTGCGGCGGCCAGTGGAGCACAAAACACTACACAGATGCAGGATTCCACTTAATAGTAGAAGATTCTGGAGGAAAACATCGAGTCGTCCCGTCAAGAAAGAGAAACTGAAAAGGGGCTGACTCAAAGCAGACCTCAAAATCCACCGTGAACTACCAGAAGGAGCAACGCTTTTGAAAGGGCCCTCAGAGCCCCACGATTTACACATCAACATCAGCAACATTATGACTTATTCTCTTTATGGAGGAAAACAGTGCCGGGAATATAATTTGGCTAAACAAATCTTTACAGTTAATCTTTGTCTGGAAAGACTATGTGTCGTGTTCCAGTGAAAAGATCAAGTAGGATTAAGAGTGTTATACCCTCATTTGTTTGTGTCCTCTTCCAGTGACACACTTAAATGATCGCTCACACACACACACACGCACGTACAACACATAATGCAAATCTACACAAGCAGACGCCGACGGGTGCATGTTCAGTGCATGCCCACTTTCAGCAGAGAAAGTGACCTCATGCGGCTCAACGTAACACCAGCTGTAGCTGCAGAATGCTGCATTCCCGGCTACATTCCTGGGCTCCCCTCAGACATTCCTGCACAATGTGGCGGGAATCTGCAGCGAACGGTGGTTTCACCGGCTGACAGACGTCTTAAAGTGGGGTGAAAAGGTCAGGAGCGTTCAGGCAAAGTCAGGAAAATAAAAGAGGGTGGGTCTTTCTCAAACGTGGGATACAGCAGAAGAGGAGCAGTAAGAGAAAAAGAAAACCTGGGTGCTCCAACTATTAGTTTGCCACATAGAGATTTGTCCTGCGCAGGTAGTTGGACGTTGCACATTCAGATTAAGTGAAATCAGCCACATCCAATCTGGGCCTCTGAGACTTGGCAGAGGTGTCTGGAGTTAAGTTTTTTTGAAAATGAAGTGAATGAGATGAGCCTTTAATCTTAAACAAATCAGGCAGTAGAAAATGCAGGTGAATGAACGCGCTACACTTTTGTTCTACTGTAAAAAAAAAAAAAAAGAACAGAACAAATAAAGGGATGATGCAGTAAAATGCAAATAAATAAATAAATAAGTAAATAAAATAAAATCTATATGGTGCATCCTGTATAGAAATAAAGAGATGTCAAGATGTAAATTGCAGGTCAAACTAAGCTCATTAATAGTGAATAAACAATCTTTATAGTGAGAGATATAAGCATAGATCTTATAAAAGAAGCAGACGTAGCCACTGTGGCGTCATACTCGTTTGAGGTCTATTTTTTGAAGCCATCTTGTTTTTTTTTGCAACCTAACATGACGACAGGGCGGAGCTGGAGAGGGGCGAGGGGTGGATCTGGGTAGAGGACACTATGCGGAGCTAATAGATGGTAGCGACCAGCGCATGAGCCACTTTGTCCCATTTTAAGATAGAAAGGTCAAAACTTCAGCAGCACGTGTCTTGACCTTTCTACGATTTCTTTTCCTCCCCCATGCACCTTATGGTAGCTGTTTCACCCTAGATTCGGAATTTATAAAATGACTCATTTTATTTGTTGAAAAAGACTTGAAAGTAGAGATTAAGACAATGAACTCATTGGAAAAAAGTCTACTGACATGATACATTAAAGGCATGTACGAGAAGGACGGCCATCTTCTTGGCCACTTGCAATGGCTTCAAACTTCAGACCCGGAGGCTACGTTCACTTCTTTAACACGGTCTATGGATATAACTTAAGTTGAAATCTATTTCTCCTCGTTCCTCTGATCAGGCCTTTTTTTTTCTATAATCCAAAAAAAATCTGGACTTCAAAATGACTAATCTGTAAAATATTCCCACAGTGACATTTTTCAGCTGTTCGCCCTTGTGAGTCACTTTTCTGAGTATGCTGCATTGTCAGTCTTTATTCATGCTCATTACCAATTCAGGCTATCCAAAGCCGCAGTGAAAACATACTACAGAAGAACTCTGAAGCTCCTAATTCCTTCTGTTTAATAAAGTAATGTCTCCAGGCAGCATATACAAGTACACACAATAAGCAGAGCTTTGGCTAATATTGCTTTGCAGAGAAAACACTCATTTGATAAAGTAGTTCCAGATGCGGAGAGTGGATGTAAGATGCTGGGAACTGTGAGATCCAGAGTTGAGGCTGTATTGGTAGGTGTGTCCAGCTTGGATGCAGTTTCCCAAAACTGGGAACTGTTCAAATTTAGAAAATTTCACACACATGACAGCTTGTACCCACTAACTATGATTCAGAAACATCTCAGGGCCTCGACAGCCTACTATTTCTACAGAACGGACAGTGTTGCAATAGCCAAGTGGTACCGCACTGAAGCACAAAAACCACTTTCCACATCAAATGTATACCTGTACGTCTAGACAGATTTAGTCAGCTTCCCCCCTCCTGACTTTTAAAAGATCATTTTGTGCTCTTCCATTTCCTGCAGCGACCCTCCGTGTTCTCTCTGGTGTCCTCATTGTTCCAGGCCTCCAGATCCCAGAGGGAGGGAACGCAGTGAACACGATGTGTAGTTGTTTGTGCATGGGCACATGTTCTATTCACTGGGACTTGAGACAGGAAGAGGAAAAGGGGATGGGTGGAGGAACAGGAAGAGGAGGGGATCGTACTAACTTAATCGGCCCTCTCAGTAACACATGTCCTGTGCAACGGGTTAGATAAAAATCTGACCCATACACGCACATTAACACTGAAGCCAGTAACAATGACTTCGCGTGAATCACGGCATGAGTCGACTTTATGGCTCTACATGCTCACAGGAGTAGTAGTAATAATAGTATTTTTAGTAATACATATTTGTGTATTTGTTTCTAAACTGAACAAACTGAAAATCTATGAAAAGGCTTCAAAAATTCAAAGTTTGGATGAAGTGATTGTTTGAGACAGATGGTTTTAAACTGCGTATTTGTTGGAGACATTTTTCACACGTGGGCTGTGAGTATATACAGCATCTAGGTGTATATGAAGGAGTGACTGCAAATAAATGGCAATGATATGGTCATCATAATGAAGGAAGATGTCACCTGCTGGCTATGTTCCAATATTAATCAGAACAATAATGCCTCAGTCAGATCATACTGGCCTGATCAGAGGGAATCAGATTTAGAGGGGTGGTGTAATATATTGGTAATATACTGAACAGGAAAATATTAGTGCCTTGTAACCATGTAAATGCTTGATCTGATCGTTTCGATCTGGCTGGAATAAATAAATTATATCTGTATCATATAATGTGACAGGTTTCCAGGAGGGGCAGTGACATGGAGGTAGCAAAACAATGAGTTGTGCAAACAAGTAATCAAAAAGATGGACAAAGCAGTGAGTTCATCTGGGTCATCTTTTAATAATGAATGAATTCGGTGTTGTAAATTAAGTTGGGGGGGGGGAAAAGACTCTTCCTCTTCTTCCGTTTTATTTCCGGCAGATGCAGCGGTAGTACCAGTTTGCACATGTCAAACTAATTTGTGTTTTGGGGCATGCAAACATATAGATCTTATAAGACAATTTACTATAGAATCCATGTAAAAACTCTCTTATTAGAATAACTTCACCGAGACTAAAGAACTACTGTCATTTTTAATTGTTTAGCCAACAATGCTGGTGAAAGGCACAAACAAGTAGACTATGTGGCAAGACAGAAAAAACCTGTTTAGAGAATAAAGTTCAAGTCCTTTCAGGAAGAAAAACTTCACTTCAGTAACACTCTTCGACTCTCGACTGAATAGAACCAGAAAGATTCTCATCTTGTTTATTCCATCCCTTCTTCTTCCTCACCAAGGCCGGGCACCCGCAACTTTTAACTCTCAGAGCCAGCTGACGATGACTCGAGTGTCATTGCTCGAGGAGGTCTTCCAGACTTCACACAGCTTCCTCAACAACTCCAGAGGCTTTACACAACTTGTTGTCCACATGTGCAGAAGAACTTGTCAACAGACTCATGTCAAGGATGATGGAGTCTCCTTGTAACTTGCACTGCTCTACCTGTACGGTCGGTTGCAAATGCCGTTAAAATGATTACATTTGGAGCTAAGGAACAATGAGTGACAGGAGACGAAAGATGAAACCTGAGAGGGGCAAAAGGTTGAAGATAGGAAGATAGCATCAGAGGGAAAGTGAAGGACAACACTGCTGGGAGTAAAAGTGGTCTGAGGGGATTTAGAGGAGCTGTGGTGGGAACAGAGTTAGCGTTCAGGTCCCAGCTGAGGTCACGTCCCCCGGCTATGTTATGATAAACTCTTCAGTCTTAGGGTAATCAAACAAAACACCGGCAATCTCGACACTCGTCCCAGATAACAACCGTTGGAACCAAACTTCACAACAGAGAAAACCAGGAAGTTTTCTCTCCTTCTACAATTTCCTAATAAAGGGAGGACGTTTGCTACTCAACCCCATTTTTCTTGTCCTTACTTTAAATTAGTCAGACTCCTCTGCCACCACCGACTCCCCCTTTTCTCCCAGAGTCGTAAAGGCCAGCTACAACAACAAATGGAGTCTCTCTCGGCTGGGTGTGGTGGCCTGCAGAGCAACAGCTGGGTCTTGTTGTTTCTCCTGAGAGACAGACAGACTGCTCGCTCTCTTTTTCGGGACAAGTCTTCCTCCGTGTCCTCAACTCTTTCCTTTAAATATTTAGCCATTTTAACCTCACATCTGCCATTCTCTGAACTGCTTACTGACTTCTTCTTAGGACTAAACCCTTTCTAGGCAAAGCCCTTAAACATAATTTTGTCAAACAACTGACATATCCCCTCTCCTGAATTCTCATCACTCTTAAAAGTTTAGTTTTTCTCTCGTTCCGACAGCTTCCCTCTCCTTTTCTGTTTTTTCTCTCTGTCTGTCAGTCGCCCACTTCCTTTCCCTCTTCCTCTCTCCCCCTGGAGGTCCCCCTGATCCCTTACTGCTCCCCCTATTTCCCTTTGACACACTTCCTGTACAATGGTGCTTATCAACAAATTTGTGAGTCATGCAAGTGTTTCACAATGCAACAAGGTTTTCATCATTTAAAAAAGAAAAAAGGGTAAAAATGTGTTCAAGGCCATTTAAAGGACTTCTCAGGCATGTACCTTTGAAAACCGAACGAACAACATTATATAAAAAATTTCCTTGTCTGTTTGTTAATGGCCGAAATGAGGATGACAACTTATTTCTGGGTCACAAATAAGCAAGTTGAAGACCTGATTTAGTTCATTTGCCCCTGGTGAGGCATTAGCGTGTGTGTGCGCATGTGTTCAAGCAGTATGAACTCTACCTAATGAACCGTTTTGAGTGTGCAACTAACCAAATGGCAAAAACAGATCAACTTCAGAGGCTGTGTGTGTGTGTGCTGCCAGTTCAGACCTGCCCTAGGTTTAATTAGAACTATGAGTCAAAGCCAAGTGACGTGTGGTCAGAGCAGCAATCAAACACTAGAAGAGCCCCATGGGCACAGGCACAAATGCATGCACGTATGAATATAGGCATGAATGCACACACGTGACAAATACTCTTCAAGAGAATGAAAATTATGAAATCAGAGCAGTTTCTTTCTTTCTCTCGCTGTTGTTTATATTTTCAAAAGAGAGCAAATCGCATTCAGAGTGACCAGTCTTTAGGAAGCACACACACACACATAGACACACACACACACTTCACAGGAGGAAAGAAGCCAAAGTGCCTAGTAAACCACAGCCAAGGCAACCTTTTGATCTGATGCTAAGCGCACCAGACAGTCACAGTCTTTCATTTCAAAGACTTCCTCACATCACAATCGCCAGCTAGAACTTTTTTTGTTTGGAGGATGAGCCAAACATTAAATTTTAAAACTTCATTGACGATCTTTACCACAAACAGTTTCACGAGTCGAAAATAAATCCCCTTTCACAGATCAATCAAAGGAGCCCAAACTATTTTTAACACTTGGAGAAGGGGGAGAAGCATACATCCATACTATCCATACTGGGAAGATTTAGTGAGTTACGCACAGACGTTGCTGTATAATAATCATAGTTTTGTTACAGTTTCAACTCAGGTTCTCAATATCCAAACATTCAGTATGGAATAACGGGCTGTTTCTTTTATATTTGTTTTGCTTTTAGGTAAATTGCACTGCGTCACTGTGGCGCTTTTTCTCAGAAGAATTAGGTCAGAGGAAGTGATGGCAGTCAAGCATTTCAAGTGTTTCTGTGTGTGTTGGTCAAAAGAAATAGGGACACACACATACATTTACATAAATAGAGTATGTGCAATATGTGTGTGTGTGCATGTGTGTGTGCAATTATGTGAACCAGAGGCTCGATGCTATCAGTGCCCTCCATGTGCTGGACAGAGCAGCGTCGAGGGGAAAAGATAAGAACTGGCATTGTGGCCAGATGTAGAATGACTGGGTGGGTGTGTGTGTGTTTCCCTTTCAGACCAGAGCTCCAGGGCAGATTACCTGTGACCAGAAAGTCAGGCCAGAATCAGAGTATATAATACCGCCCCATCCCCCTAAACCCCCCTCTACCCACCCGCCACACACACATAGAGCCAGCTCTTATCTGTGTCTTTGATGCAGCTGCAGATTTTTTTTTTCTGTATTAGCCAATCTGGCAACAGAGCAACAAACAGACAGAATTCATTTTTTATGCACATACAGCAAATTGACATGCTTAAAAAAATGCAAAATTATTTATGATTAAACTATTATTAATTTAACCTTTTTTTGAAAAGGAAGTTATTTGGAAATGTAATTATTGTGACTTCATATATATGTGGCCATGTGGGGTTTTTGGCCTTCTTTTATTACAAACATCTGCTCGGCTAATGGCCTTAAATGCGTTGAGTGAGTGTTAGTTTGTAAAGTGTCAAACAATAGAGGTTTTTTTTTTTTTGTGCACATTGTGTGCTTCACCTCCTGATAACATTCACTTCCTGAGGTTTCAATGAAATGATTTATTACCGCAGCTGTACAGCATGTAGAGCCACACAGGTGGCACACTTGACCTCCATGAGAAAGTCCATCGAGTAAATATCCTTCAGATTCAGCATCTTTCAAGTTTCCTATTCGACAGCTAAGCGTTTTAAATCTTCTTAAACCTTCACCTTAAAGGATTAAACTGCAAGTTTAGCAACAAGGAGGGTGAAATTATTGTTAATATTTGAAAATCTTTGCACATCTAATAGGCGTGAAATGCTAATATTACAGCAATTTCATTCATTTCATTCATAGAAAAGTCATCCAAGCTAGAAATGTCATCCGTCATGATTACTGCATTCTAACTTTACAGAATAGTAAAATACGGTATGTATGATAAACTGTTCGGGTTTCATGGATCACATTTCACACCTGTACCTGAAACAACAGGTGTTTTGCTAGAACACCCGAGTATTAAAGAATTACACCGACTGTAAAAATAGTTACATACGTCTCGTTCCCTTTTTAAAAACGGATATTGAACCAGTTTTTTCTTTATTCCAAAAGAGAAGATAAAATAATATGGTGTGCGACTATCAGGAGAAAATTACTTAAAAGGGGACGGATATCACTGAGTCATGCTTAAGATTTAAAATGCAAAGCTGTTTTCTAACACGACAAGCATGACCTGCATTTAAATGCTTCATTTGAACAGGAAGAAAAGTGTCGAAATGGTATTTTACGAAGTCTTTAAAGAATATTAGTAAAATTAGCGAAATAAAAAGAGGATTTTAACACTGAGCTGTGTATTTCAGTTGTAAACCTTATCTCCCTAGAGCGGATCAGTTTGCGATAGAAAACTGATCTGCATGTTGTGTATGTGCTCCTTTCGGAAGTGAGAGTCCATTCTAAAAGTGCAATGCTGACACGGATACATAAATAGTTGTTAAAAGCTACCGAACAGGAAGAAGAGTAGGAGCTAAACAGAGCCGACCAGACTACAACTCAGTCTGTTGCAACCCAGTCATCTGTCTGTCTGTGCATACAGCCAGCTGCCAGGCTGGAAGAAGACATCACTCGGGACTGAGTGGCGCCGGAGAGAAGCAGCCATGTATAGGAACTGGGCCGCTGTAAGTTTTCCCATGTAGTTAGGGAAAAGTTGCCTTTATGGGTCCTGTTTATGACTCATGAAAATAACTGCGCTATGATTGACGATTGGTAATTCTGTATGCGCTCCTTTGGGCTCAAGATATAGGACAGCTGTCCTGGCTACCATGCGTCCCCTCTGCCCCCCACCTACAGTACACATCTTTGCAGGCTCCAGTCCTGTTTACAGGGGTATTAATACAGCCCACCAAAGTTGTGTCCCAACAGAGTCGAGCTACATCCTTACCAAGGGAGCTGAGATCTTATCACCTGCTATTCTCTACACCACACTCTTCATCTTTTATATCTCAATATCATGCAGAAAAGCCTTTAAAATGTGATTGCAAGTAGCGAATCTGGGTTCAGGCAATGACGTGCAGTGCTGCAATTTTGCTGCATAAAAATGACTGAAAAGTCCAGAAAGAAGACAAATAGACTCAAGATAAGTTACCCGGCGTATATGTTTATTCAGGAAAATTAGCCAATATTACATATCTGTGAGAGTATGAGTAAGTAAAACTAATTTCAAGGCTCAATCAAGCAACTAGCAAAATCTGTATACACGGTAGACAGAAGGTTGTACTGTAGGGCCTTCATAGGTTTAAGTGGGTTTGTGGTCGTCATTGCAAAATATGCCAAAGGGCAACCCCATTTAAAGGACCCCCCCAGTTACTAACAATACAAAACTAAAAGAAGCTTCAGCGATTACAAACCAGGGCAACAGCAAATTTACAATTTTTTCTCTTTTGTTCAAAAAATGACATAATTAATCACCGTCAGGATATTTGTTCTGCATGTTTTCTGGATATTTATATATTAGTTTGGTATTTTGCTGAAGATAGCATCCTGTAATAAGGGAAACACTGGGCGGCCATGCTCAGAGTCATATTACCACAGCTACAGAAACAGAAAAGGGGGAAGGGGCCGAAATGAATGATGACGTGCTGTAGCCGTCCCACCTGACAGATCCTGAATATCTGCCCTGACACAGAATGTGTGTTATTCAACATGGTGACGGAATGGAGGGAGGTTTTAGCTTTAAATACCTGACCTCTGCTGCATTCATCAGTGATGCCAAGATGTAGACAACCTTTGACACAGATCAAAATATATGTCAATAAGCCTTAAATGCTGCTTGGCTTCTCAGTAACAGATACAACTATGTACAGTTCTCTGCAGTCACACTTTTCTTTGGTGCTTTCATATTGTTAGCCATATTTGTCAAACTGCTTTTAGTTATACTGTGGTAATGTCATTTCTGTTTGTGTTATAGACTGTACATAAAGACGAATGAACCCCTTTGTGACGTAAGCCACAGGTTTCCTGAGATGTAGCTCTGATGGCTCTTCACCATAGCCTCACCTCACCATAGCCAGGCACCATAGGCAGGCAGGTGAAGCCCAGGTAGACCGCCACTGCCCTGTGATAGCAGCCATCCGTCACCTGGCCATTAAAGAAGCTGAAGTGTCTCACTCACCCAGGTCGTGGTATATCCAAAAAGCACGTGCAACTGGATCTATAGCGTTTCATGAAAATGTTTCGCCACTCATCCAAGTAGCTTTTTGTTTTCTAAAAGACTGGTGGGAAGTTAGGCTGCTGCAGTATTTGGCAATTCAACGTCAACTTCACAAATGACTCTGGCCAGTAGTTGGATGGTGGCTTTTTACACAGACCGCTTCAAATATACGGTAAACTCACCTGTTGAGTGCAGAACTCAGGTGATTTACCAACCATATTTCTCTATAGCTCATAGAATGCTGGATACGTTATATACATGAGAATATCGTTAAGGTACTGAGACTCTAGCAACACACACAACAGTTAAAGAAACTTGCAAAAACATAGACAGGATTAAACTGTTCCACCAAATGAATACAAAATGCACAGGGGAGAATAACCTTCACGAACTAAGCCGAGCACTTGGAAGGATAGCGAGCGAGGTTAAAAGTCGAGCGACCGACTGACACAAAGCTTCTGAATTTAGCGTGTAAAGAACCGGGGAGATGTGGACTATGTATAGTAGCGGGCGCCTGCGTAAGTGTAAAAAAAGGGAGGATAGGAGGTGTGATGTGTCTGTGCATAGCTGGCGTGCATCCTAGCAAGTAGAGCGCCCATTTATAATTAGCAGCGATATATGTCAAGCACACATAGCTGGCACACATGTGGGACTTAAATACACGTACGCTAAATGATGACAATGGCGTATATGTGCATGCATGTGCCCTTCACTTTCTTAATTTAATATGAGAGGCTTAGGAATCATGCAAGAAAACCATTGTGGTTTTATGATATAATGGGTGCACTCCAAATAACTTCACTGAAATTAAATATTAGAGTAATCTAGAAAGCCTTTTAGTCATTGCCAGCTGTAAAGCAGTTCAACTGTTACAGGGGATAAAGTTTCCAATAATTAATGGACATGTTAAAAAAAACGTTCTTTCAATGACATCCTTTGAATTTTTACCCGTTTACAAACTCAACAACACTAAATAAAAGAGCCATGTCTGTATTTCAGCTATAACTGCAGCCAAATTACATTTACAGGCAACTTTCCAAGAAACTAGAGAATAAAAACCACCAGTTTTTATCATCTCCCTGCGTCTTAATTGCTCTGACATTTTAATCTCTGTGGTTTGACGTGTTTCTGCATGGAACGAGCTTCTGGGCCAAGACGGGGAAGATGACATTACACTGCTTGTTTGCTGCTAGCAACAGTATGATCTGGCATATTTCATTTATATGAAGTATATGCAGTATAGCATACTTAATTTAAATGATATTAGACAACTGACTAACTAACTAACCGATTTCCACACAATCTCTAACCACATTGTATTGAACCGAGTTCATGCAGTGCAAGATTTAACCAAAAAAAGAGTTGGATGTTGATATAAATAGACTTAAAAGTGGATGTTTAAAAAAAAAAAAAAAAAAAATAGAAACACACAAAAATACATTTCAAGCGATCTTGAAAATGGTGAATGTGAACATGAAACTATTCGAGGATTCTGTTGATTGCACTCAATTTGAAATTAATTATACCTTTTAAAATGTCTCTACCACTGTTCCTCCCCTTTTTTTCTCTCTCCCTCTCTCCCTCTCTCTCCACATCTCCTCCGTCTAGCAGGAGGGTGTGCAGTGCACTAATGAAAAAGCAGACTTAATATGTTTTCCCCGAGTCCATCTGGTAATAATTGCAGCATGTAGCAACCGTAGCTGTGTTTGGATAAAGCTCTGAGATACATGGGGCCCTCTGACGCTCGTGGAGTGAATGCGTGTGTGTTTATGTGTGGGTGAGAGCGACGGGGAGAGGAAGAAAAGAGCATGTGACTGGTGAGAGTCTGCGTTACTGTGTGTGTGTGTTCGTGTGTGTCCACGCTCGAGTTTGTGCGTCTTCCAAGCTGCTGGGTGACGGGCCAACGTAACTAAATCATCTTTATCGTCAGCACACCGTTTTACGTAGGGAAGCACACACCAGAACAACGCAAAGCGTGGGTGGTTGGGTAACCTCTGCTCCTCGGGGGCATTGGTATGACTCAAGACGGTGATTAGTGGCATCGGATGGCGTGGAGTTGGTTATCAAAAAGCCAAACGCACACATCTGGACAAACACAGGTGTCTATATCTTAACTGAACTCTGCATCTGTGCACGGAAATCAAGCCAAATGGATTTTTATCAACTCTCTGGTTACTACTTTTTTAGTCGGAACTCAAGTGTGGTTCAAAGGTAGGTCATCGCATATTGAAACCAAAATATCTTTGGCAGAGATATTTTCCTGAAATGGAATCATCGCATGTCTGATCTCCCCAACTGTAAATGCGTCTCGTTGAACTGTTCTTGAGCAAGACTCACGATAAGTTACCCTGGATATCTGGAGTATCAGCTAAAAAACAAATGCCTCCCAAACGAGGGGCCCCAGACCCCAAGGACTCCTACAAATTCTGGTCACACATTATAAAGAAGAAACTGAGGTAATTCCACAGTGATTTCATTTCAAAATACGACAATGGGACGATGACGGTATACAAACACAGGTTACACCCTCTGGAGTGTTTTCGCAGAACTAAATCCAAACACCATGTTTTTTGCCCAATCAGTGACCTTTAAGATGCACTATGAAAGCCTGTAGCGGTGAGGGAGGAGAGTCAGCACCTCCAACTGTGCCGAAAAATGGTGGACCGCCCTCTACAAGTCAGGTCTGAGTTTATGTATCTCAGGGTGTCGTTCCTGCAAAATGGAGCGGGAGATGGACAGGTGGTTTGTGTGGCGGAGGCAGTAATTCATTCGCTGTATTAAACAAGATGATGAAGAGAGAGTTGAGCCGTAAGTCAAAGTTTTTGATTTACCAGTCCCTTCAACTATGGTCACAAACTTTGCATAGTAACTGCTCCTTCGCATTGAAAGGGGCCAGTTAAGCTGGTTCGGGCATCTGTGGACCTACCCTTGGAGGTTTATCAAGCACAGCAGGTTGGGAGGAGTACATAGGGTAGAACCAGGAGGGATAACACATCTCAACCGGCCAGGAAACGCCTTGAGATTCCTCCCGAGGAAATAGGCGCTGTTGCTAAGGAGATGGACATTGTGAATACTCAGCCCATCGCCAACGCGACCTGACTTAGTATAAGCAGAAGAAAATGGCTTGATGGATGGATAAATCCACTCTATAAAGCCTCTATATGTCCAAAGTTTTAAATCTAATCAATTATTGAACTTCTGCTCAGTTTGTATCAATCACGTCTATAAAACTATAAAGTTTTTATGAAAACCTACTAAAACCAAGTCAATAATAGAAATTCGTGTCAAAAACCAAAGTGTGACAAGTGACACATTCTTCTCGATGTTCAACGCAGATGTGTCTTATCTTGTGACTTACTAGCAGTGCCAGTTGTAGTAGGTGGAAGGGAGTGGAGCATGAACTCTGCAGAAAGGCCCTTTGTACTGAGAGGGCCACACATCCTCTGTTTGAGGCATTCACAGGCTGACAGATTAATGTGTGTGCGGGAACTTTTCACACACACGCGCTTACTGAAAATGACAGTAGGAATATACTGTAATATAAAGGATGACCAGTGATCATGTGTTTCCTTTAACACATGGTGGGGGATAGGAGTCCTGGATAATCTGTATATGATTTTTCAGTTTGACTTATCTCTTAAATTATACAACCCCAATTACACGATTGTTTTCTGAAAATCAATTTATTTTCTGAACAACACTGAAAGAGCATTTTCAACAGGCTGGATTTCAATTACTTTACCTTCCTTACTAACAGAACCGTGAATAACAAAACCTGACTTGACTTGACTGTATCATTACCGTTGAAAGTACAAAATGATGACGTTTATAATGCATCTTTTCTATTCACGTGCTTGTTGTAGTCTACACTACAGATTACTGGTCCTACAGTAATCACTTGCCAACTCTAAAACCCTGTCCTTATATAAAGCGATTCACTGGTCGCCTTGCGGCTGACACGTTAGATATTAGTGAACGCTCCAGGCTCTTGTTGCCTAGGTAACACTTCTTATATATTTACCCACTCCTAACTGTTTCAGAGTGAAATGAGCAGAACATAAACTGACGACTCTATCTGGGTTCACCTGACACTCCATGCCTCCTGTCAGGGGAACTGGTGGACGCTGTGTCCTTGGGGTAAATGTTTGGTGAACTCCGCGTTTGCACAATCGACTGTATCAGCCACTTTTGTTGGTTTTTGATTAAACTGCTCATCATTGCTATAAGTTGCTGAATTTGATTAAAATTGCCTGGTCTCTTGTCGTCACATCCCTGCATGTCTATTCCTGTTTGTGTAATCCTCATTTTCTAACAGAGCAGAACATCTGTAATGGGCAAAGGTTATGTAAAAAAAGGTTGTGTTGCAATATAAAACTCTGCATGGAAAAAAATAAATCATCTCCCTTCCTCATTTACATAATAAGGATTGGCTATGCCCCTGTATGTAGCTGTAAGGATGACTACAGTATTTACAGTATTTTATGCATTCAGTGGGCATCAGAGGAGAAGTACAACATCCTGTACAGACACTTATTTCCTGTGAGGCTCTCTGAGTGTTTGTCTGACCCAGCCCACTACTCTGCGGCTACACTCAGGAAGGCCAGTGACCCAAAGCACAACACTCAGGTTTATGGTTTGACAACACTCAGAGAGTTATCATCTATTGAAAATGTAAATTTTACACAACTTTTAGACCAGTGACACTGTTTGGGGTCAATGCAATCTGGTTCAGATGATTGCAGGTAATCTCAAAGAACTTTGGGGAAGAGATGTTTCTGTTGAAAATGTTGATGTTTAAGTACATTTAAGGAAACCATATTCACTAAACCATTGTGGATGTGATTGCCTTTTCATGGCTGAATCTCCACACTGCCTCCCTGATCTTTCTCATATGACCCAGTGTCTTTTGGGTCTCAAAGTGATGAATTATAACAATAAAAATGAAAACAGAAAACACTTACTCAAACATATTAATTTCCTGGCTGAATTAGCTCTATGAAAAGTGATTAACGGTTAAAAGAGAGTTTAACAAAGAGGTCTGAACTCTGAAGAAACACATTGACAACCACGGTCCAAAGGGACTGTGATTGATGGACAATACGACAAGAGCTTTGCTGGAAGTAAACTAAAGTTTTATATTCTGGGCAGTGACAACAGAAGTAAAAGTTGACTGCAGTATACGAGGGAAACTACCCAATTTTTAGAGTAAAAGAAGGAGAGGGAGTGGGGATACTGTACATGTACAGATCAGGTCATAAATATTAAAACAAAATGTCAGGCCATGTTTGATTTTCCTCACCACGTACATGGTCTCACGAGGCTAAACATACAAGATGGTGCATATAAATGTTTCAAATACATGTAACTAATTTGCCAGACGCCAGATTCGTAGTACATTTTCCACCCTGCCAAGTCCCTACCACAGTTTGAAATCTCAGCGGGGACAATCACACAAAGAAACCATTCACACTGATTTGTGCACATTCACACACACACACTCGCAGACACACACAAAGACGCACGTACAGCTTTTAGTCAGTCTAAACTTTTACCGAACTTGAACTCCCCCAAAACTCTGCGGTGACTGCATAAAAAGTAGTTCTCAGGTTACAAACTCACCCAAAATAGGCCCTAAGTACATAGTAGTGACATCTGGTGACGTAGATTATAGTTTTAGGCTGGTTACACGCGCTTGAATGTGCAAAGGCACACACTCACTTGAATGTAATGAATTCAGGACCATGCTTTACGAAAAGTGGAGAACTTGGAAAAAATAACTCTAAAATATAAATTTAAGTGGACTTTAATGCTGTCCAAACCTTCTGTAATATATGAACAACAGCAGAGTATTCCTTTAAAAGTCACAAACCTAAAGTACATTTAACTTCTGAATAAAAGATGACAAAGGGCTTCATTTACAAATTAAGTCAAACTGTTTCTAACGTTTTCAGTCATTAAATAAGGACTCATGTCTGTAAACAACTCCAGCACATAAGAACCTTTTAAACCCTTAAATTGTACATTGAAAATGATCATGATTTCAGAACAGCCATCCTGAAAATACGTGTCAAGATTCGAAATGAGCCACCGGCCTCTTCTCGAGTTGAAATAAGTAATAATATGCTTTCAGAACTGAGAAAAGAACAACTGTCCCTTCCTGGAACTGGGGGGAAGAAAAAAAAACTTGAAGGGATGTCCTCCAAGCGCAGTAGTTTTCAGAATAAGTAATCTGTGTACAGGAAACAGGCGCTAAGACTTCTGGCGCTAGTGGGCTGAGCAATCAAAACAATCTCTCCGAGTTCTGATTGAAGAGAAAGGGACCTACGCCAGACTCTTCAACACACTTCATCAGGGAAAGAGGGGGGCGGACAGAGAGAGAAGGAACATGCGCAAGAGATGGACTGAATGATAGGGAAGAAGGTGGAGGGAGATAGCAAGAAAGGGGAGAAATAAAGGAGCAGAAGTTAAAGAAGTTAAATCTCGTCTTTACATTTGTCCTCCAGTCTTTTTCTCTGCCCACCGTTCCTTATCTCTACTCAACCTTTCCCTCGTTAAATCTTCCTCTCATGCCTTTCTCTTCTCCCCTCCTCCATTTATGTGTTATGAGAAGTAGTTGGGGAGAAAGTACGTGGGATTTTCCCACAGCTCGGCAGGCCCAACCCCCAACCACCCACCCGCACTCATTTTCTGTCTCTCCCTCAACTCCCTCTGTCTCATGTCAGAGGGGAGTCTTGAAGAAAACCATCCATATTCCACCACAAAGTTTTCTGGATGTTTGCTGGAACTTTATGCCACTTGTTGTTCCATAGACACCAGCTCTGTGCTACTATGGCAACAAAATAGTTGGAAGAAAGTAACAGGACAAAAAAATATTTCTGCCTTTAAGTAATTAGTTTGTAAAATCCTACTGATGAAATTAACTTACGGTGGACAAGGTGTTGAGATGGTTTTCCAAGGTCAAAAAGCTTTCTCAGTTCCTGAAATGGAACTTTACCTACTACCAAGATGTGTGGAGGAGGAGGAATTTTGTCTGTCTACTGGCATGGTACATATGTATGTGGCGCCCCATTGGCTCATGTGTATATGTGCATGTATATGATTGGTTGCTTCCATTTAAATGTTTTTACTTGATATGCTCACATGATTAAAATGTTGTTTGCTGTGTGTTTCCTGACGACCGTGATGAACGCCACCACTCTAATATAGTTGTTTTATTCGGTTGCTGGTGTTTTGACCTTTTTACTATCAATTCCTGGAATGGACTGTTGTACATAGCCATCTATTTTCCATCAGGTTCTAGTCATGGTTCCAGCAGGCCAAGTAAAAATACCTAAGGTCCTTTTTAGGCAAGGTGGGATACTGACTCACTCTAACATATAATAAGAAACTCAGCTTTGCTTCTTTTTAAAGCAAATGAGTATTTCATATTCCAAGCTCATTCTGGATATCTGGGCTTTTCATTTTGGTTCCAAGGGTGTGCCAAGATAGCACACAAATCTAAATTTGTCTTCTTTAGGTTATAACCAAAGGTGAGGGCTGGTACCGTCACCTATGGGTGTATCAAAGCACTGGTATTCAAGCTCAGCCCTCTATTCACTATGAATGTCTACTTAAATCAGTAAAGATGCTCAACCAAGCGGAACAATGTTAACCCCATTGCAAACAAGACCCTGAGATATTTGAAAGCATTGACTTGGAAAGGCAAATCAGAAATTGGACAATCAACCCCTTTCTGAGTATGATGGCCTCGCCTGTACAACAAACTGTCCCCACTCACCATCGAGATCACGGTCCTATAAAAAAAAACTGGATCCTGAGCAAAACAAAAAAAAAAAAAAAAAAAAAAAAAAGACTGAAGCATGAGATGAAAACCCACCTGGGCGAAACGTCCACTGACAGTCTGCTTGGCTTGACGCAAAGAATAAACTTACAGATCTCACTATGTGCATGCGCCAAATGCTTGGGGCTATGGGCTCAAGCACTGCAGATTTACACGGTAGAAGTATAACACAGATCAGTATAGCAGGTTTTCTGTGCATGTCTCGACCTGTTTGTATGGGTGAACATGATGAGTGTGATTTACCTCTGCAGCCTGGGTCTCCTGGTGCAACAGAGTCAGGCCTGTTAGGTCTTCCAGGAATGAGTGAGAAGAATTAAAAACCTTGGACAGGAAGCTGAAACCTTCCCTCTCATAGTGGTCCAGGACCTGAATGAACAGCATGAACAAAAACAGAAAATGTCTATTCTTAGTCAATGAAACCCAGTTAGTGACTCTATAGGCAAGATATCACTGTACTGGTTCAAGGTACATTGTGAGTATAATGACATCAATGTTTTAAATTATTTTTTTTACTGAAACTAACTACAGTTTTTGTAATGATTTAAATCGTACATGATGAAACTGACAAAAAAGGGAGAAAAAAAACATAGAGATGTAGATACTTTGGGATCTGTACAGCAAGTTTTAGACATACATAGAGGATGCTTGAAAGACTAAAAGTAATTCCCTAAACCTGAAAGGTTTTCCTGAAAGAGTAGATCTCATACACTATGCTAAGAAGCTCCATTTTAGGTGCAAGAGCTGCAAATGTTGGATTCAAGCCACAAGAGTAGAAAAGCTTTGCTCACACAAATGCACTATTTCACCTTTTCCTGTGGGTTAGGGTTTCTTAGTGAATTTTTTTATTTTTTTTTGAGTGGATGAGAAAGTTTTACTAATAACAAGTTAAGAAAAGGTGTCATGAAAGCAGATAATAGTTGAACTGTCACGTTTGCCCATAGGCTCAACTTCTAACTCAACTCTGCACCTTTGCAATCACACTGCAGTGTTTACCTTGATCTCCCAACCAGTACAGACTTCAAATATCCACACCTTCTCTCCAAAACACGCACGCGCACACAAACGCGCTCTTGACTACCTTCCTAAGCTTAGCCAAGCCTTTCATGGACGCCCACAGACCCTCCTCTGCAGGTGTAGGGTTACCTCTGCCTCAGACATCAACAAGCTGTGTGCATCACTGCCTGTGTGTGTGTGTGTGTGATCGCAGACTGACCTGGCGTCTAGTCTCGGAGTCAGACACACCGCACACAATACACACTGATGTGTCCCTCATTCATCTTTTCAACCTCTCTTTTCTTTCCTCTTTTATTTCTTTGATTCTCCACTTCCATCCACGGGTTCTGTTACGTGAGACGCCAATGGCAAAAACCCACTTTGTTGAACTATAGCTGTCCGTGACAGAGACCGCAACCTGATAACGGTGATGAGCTTGTGATAAAGTTAATAAAGTCACAGTGACACTGGTGCACACACAAGAAAACACACTACCCACTTAGGCTAATATCAGTAGGAAACACTATTAGCCAAAATTCCTTGATTCAGTTTAGATAGGGTACGAAGTTATGACGAAAGCGTTGTACGTTTCATTAAAGACTTTCAGTTTTATTTCCTTGTTCTAATAATAATGATTTTAGGAGCATTTTTAAGGAAACTTCACAGCACACGAGTGAAGACTGAATGTGGCTTATTCAAACTACTCTGTGACATATTTGTTAGGAACAGAGTGTTTAACAAGTGTTCATGCGTTTCAATAGTTATCACATGATATTGACGGATAGCACCAATTAGACCGACCTACAAATACATCAACAAAGCAGCATCTGGAATATATGGTGTGCTACCTACATGCAAATAAACACATACACATATGGTATCCACATGTGTACTTGTGCACTTGTCCTAAAGCTTCCTTCCGGATGAAGCCACATGAATGAATCCCTGAGCTTCATTTGACAGTTGTGATGTCTTCTTTTTGAAGTTGTTTGGGGATCTATACTGTGCACATTAACTTAAAAGTATCGCACATAGTGTGTGCGTGTGTGTGTGTGCATGTAGCATCCCATAACATGTCAAACAGTGGGTGGTCCTGGCAGCTCAGAGGCCCTTTAACTTTGGTTGTAAACATAAAGAATATGGAGTACATACAGTAGACGCTTTGGCTATTTATCTTGTAATTGAGAAAAAGATAATTAGTTGTCAACTAGTTGTGAATTAGACAATAAGAAGAAAATGTAACAATCCTGATGATCCCATACTTATTTATTAGTAATTTTAAAGGAAAATCTCCCCAGTCATTCTGGTTCCAGTTTCCTATTTCTGAGTATTTACCAGTTTTATGTTACAGCACATTGAATATCATTGGTCTGCTGGTCAACCAAAAATATCAGAATGTGTCAGCTCAGGTTGTGCAAAAAAATTTTTCACTATGTCTGGGCATTTTATAGACCACAAATCATTGACGTCTCAGTTGATATTGAAAATAATTCCTAGTTGTAGCTGTAGTTAAAACTGGTGAGTAGTTGAATTTCAGTGACGCACAATTATGAATGAAATGCTTCCTATAAATGGCTCCAAGTTAGTGGAACGCTTACTGCTTACTGTTCAATGAGTAAACAGTGACTCAGTGGCCTCGACTTCCTCTGTTAAGATGCATGGTCAACATGCCAGGTTAGCCACCAATTCCACAGTGACTCACTTAGACCTTATGGTATTTTAAGAGAATTTCACAGGAAGCACAGCTCATTCAGTCATAGGAATGTATACATGTCTACAGTACGTATACAACATAAATACATATATATTTCTCAAATTAATATGTATTAATTTAACCCATTAATCTTCTGTCAACTGACTAATCGTTACTTGACAGTTTTAGCTCTAAAATTAAAATTATAAATAGAAGAACATATTTCTACAGCGACATGATCATTTGTAGATCAACTGATGAGCCTCATTCAGGAGAGGCCAGCTCTGTACGACGATGTGTAGCTCCTTGTAGCCTCCCAGCTAATAGTAGCGCTTCCTATTTCCACTTTTGAATGACGAATGCAAACTACTGCCATCTACTGGTGTGGAGAGTTATATCCTTTCACACAGAGCGAAAGTGCCAGCTGGGTGTAGTTAAAGGGGAATTACCGTTTTTTACAACCTGGACCTTATTTCTGGCATAAAATACGATCGTTTACTCACCCATATATTTTTGGTGTCATTCGAAGACATTCGAAAGATAATCAGATCCAGCGGAGCGCCGCGTATATCCATATAGTGGGAGTGACTGGGGCACCGAACCGAAGCCTCTAAATAACGCATTATCTGCCGCGAAACTCACTGATACACTAGTGCTATTCCCCATTGAGTCCGGAGTTACCTGTTAAATATTCACGGACGTGCAGCGGTTTGTTGTTCTTTGGCCAGCTGTTCCTCTCTCTGCCTCCGCATCCTCTTTTCAACGAGCTCCTCATCCGCATACTCTGGCTCAAAACAGTAAGGACGTCCATCATAAACAAAGTCGTCGTCCACAACCTCAGAATCGGAAAAATATTCAACCATGTTGCAAAAAACTAGCAGTAGCAAATTACAGGTAAACAAGCCGACCGTCACGGGTATGCGCGGTGCTCAGAGATGACATCAGGCAGGTGAGAAGTTAGTAGGTCGATCTACAGATCCTGGATGATGATAACAGGCAACTCCGGACTCAACGGGGAATAGCACTAGCGTATCATAACAAAATATTGGTGAAATGAACGAGTTTTGCAGCAGATAATGCGTTATTTAGAGGCTGCGTTTCGGTGCCCCAGTCACTCCCACTATATAAGAAAAACCTTTATTAGTCCCACAATGCGGAAAATGCAGATATATGGATATACGCGGTGCTCCGCTGGATCTAAATATTGTCCAAATGACTCCAAATGACACCAAAGTTATATGGGTGAGTAAACGATTATATTTTATGCCAGAAATAAGGTCCAGGTTGTATAAAAACGTAATTCCCCTTTAAGTGCAATTTTTTGGTCCGGCCATTGTTGTCAGTAGTTGTTTGATATCAGTTTGGTGTGTCCGTACCTTTACCCTCTATAAACACAACACTGAGCCACTTTACCGCTCAAATGGTACAAATCACTGTATCCGCCACTGACATCATTTATATTCCACTTTGCTTCAGGAAGGTACCTGTGCTTTAAAATTGTTCTTTTCATCATTACAATCTGTGGCCTAAGGAGGATTTACTTTAAGTATAAAACAGCACCAGTAATTAAAGCTTTGAAGGGAAGGAGCAGCATAACAAATGAACACGGTGAGCTGTGTTAATGACTAGTTCGGTGTACTTTGTCCTGCAAATGTTGAAAAAATGTTTGCTATTAATAGTGGTAGCATATTTGGTAGTGTGTACAAGAAGCTGTAGTAAGAGGTGTCTGGCACAGTTTTAGACAAAGCCACGTCAGCTGTGATTTACTCTTTGGCGTGCACTTTTATTGGCTTGTGGCCCCAGAAAGAGTTAGGAAATACACAAAGACGCACACACACACACACACACACACACACAGTGAAAAGCCCCAACTCTACAGGAACTGCTCCAGCCCAGACAGGGGCTGAATTGTTTTGTTTCCATAGTGACCTGGCAGCACACAGCTGACTGCGGCAGGAATACGCACAGACAGACATGCACTTACTCACGCGCACACACACACATCCAGTGTGAAAACAAAGAAAGACACACACACACACACACACACACACACACACACACACATTAAAGTCAACGCACCGATAGATGGACAGAGGGACACAAAGAGAGCAGAGGTGTTAGAGAGGAAGAGCAGGAAGGGAGAGAAGGTGAGGCCGAAGAGAGGAAAATAAGGAGAAGTGAAATATGAGTAGGCTGAAAGGAAAACAGTGAAAGGCCGATGAGCAAATGCAAAACGGGGAGAGAGAGGGAAAAGATCTGCGTGTGGGATTAAAACACACACACACCAGTTTCACCACATAACCATTATCCTTGCCTCAGCTAAGAATCACCTTTCCCCACAAATGTTGTTCATTGTTCCCGTCTACACAGGCTTTACCAAATCATATGAAACCTCTGTGCACACCGACTAATCTCATCAGTCACACGGGCAGAAATATGACACTTTAAGATGGGTTGGAACGCCACACTTTTTTTTTTTTTTTTTTTCAGAGCGTAGGTGGAGAAAACTTTTAGTGCACAAGCGAGCCAAGTCCCCCACCCCCCCTCTCTGCCTCTTGGTTTCTCCCTCTGTCTTCACATGAAAGTGATAGATCTGGGGCTTTATGACCTCTTTATAGACACAAAGACTGCATTGAGATCTGGGGAGAATGAGAGAGAGCGAGAGAGAGAGAGAGAACCAGTCCTACACTCATCACAACACCCTTTCTTCAGCACTGCACTTCCTCTACTTAGAACCCCCCCCCTCAATTCTAGTCTCTCTCTCTCCCTCTCCCTCTCTCTCTCTCTCTCTCTCTCTTTTTTTTTTATAACTTTCTCCCTCCCTAAATTGTGGTTTTCTTCCTCCCCCTCCCCTCCTCCCTCTGGTCTTACACCAATATACACCAGCCAATCACATTGCTGGACGCTGCTAACCGCATTGGCAGCGGACCAATAAAAACGCAGTTAAAAAAAAAAACAAAAAAAATACGAAGGCCAATTTCTGCCACCCCACTAGGCTGATCTGGGATATGTGGACCCTTCAACAGCTCATCTACACCCATCCACACACACAGAGCAGTGGTGGGAGCTAATTCCACTCATACGACAGTTACTGACATCAATGAGCAACTGCTGCCTGATTGTTACCATATGGTTTTACTAGCTGTTTCTGTGTGTGTGTGTGTGTGTGTGTGTCTCTTCAGTATTCCTCAAGGAACAACATTTCGACACAGCTACACTGGCACAACAATGTGAAAACGGGAGGGATGGGAATCCCCCTATTTCTGCTAAGGCTGCAATCTGTGTTTCAAAACAATGTCGTCACGTAGTAACAGAATCTACAGTGAGAAATAAATCAGAGCCTCCCTATCGATGCTACGTTTCAAAGCAGAGTTCACTGTTAAAACACTGTCTCGCCACATTTGAGAGCTCATTTGTGACACTTACAATGGGTGAGCATGCAGTGCATTTGTCAAAGGCCAGGCTGGCGGGCAGGACATTGTCGAACCTCGAAAGAAAGCCTCGTATCTGTGGAAGAAAGTGAAACATTTCATCAGTTAGCACATTATATGATTATATATAAACTGAGACAAACAACAACAGGCACAAAAGGTTGACACAAACACAAGGGAGATGAGCCTAGTGTAACATTAGTGACGCAGTAAACGTGGAAATGAAATGAAAATTTACAAAAAAACAGTTTGACTTTGTGAGTTATCAATGTTTTAATGTTAAGCCAATGGCGCCCTCTGGTGTCTGAGAGGCAACAATCTTTTTATTTTTATTTTACTCAAACATTTTCATCACCCACCGCTGAAAGCCTTCACTACAAATTACATCCAATTACCTTCATTACAGTCTACAGACAGGCACACACACACACACACCGACTCCTCATCAGTGGCACACGCTGAGATGCCACTCAACACCAATATATTCCATTCACTGCTTCCCTCCTCCTCCTCCTACCACATCCTCCACCACCATCCATCGGCCAATTATGTTTTCTGGTGACGCACACAGAGCATAAAATGACTTCCTGACTTTAAATATCGGGTGGTGAAACTGACAAATACATCAAACATTTGTGACAAATTATCGTAGATGCACAGCAAGTGAACAAGGTGGAAATTCAAAGCTTTCCTGGGTCACCAATTTCACTTCTTGTTTATGAGGGCACATTTGCACCACATTTGTTGTGTCATAACTTGAACGATCAAATTTAGACGCACATGTCTAATTGGGTAGTAGAATAATGCAGGGTAATTGGCACAAGAAAACCCAACTCATTTCATTTGTAAATGTCTTCTTCCTTCACTTCTCGTCGTGTATTTCTTCTCCTCTCCGCGCTGATCATTTTAATTGAAATGGCATATTCAAGAACATGCATGGAGAGGAATGAAAAGGGACGGCAGCGCAAACATTAATGTGAGAAGAGAGCTGACAAAAAAAAAAAAAAACATGTCCGCTGACTGAGCTAACAAATGAGAGAATGAGTCAGACCAATGGGTGAGCGTGGGCAAGTGAGATGGATTTGAACAGACAAGCAGCTCTACATAAAGCCGCTCAGCCTTCATAGAAAACATATTCTGAGAAAAGCAGTCCAGGTGCAGCACGTGTTTCGAGGGTTGAACGATCAATCGATTTAAAATCAAAAATCGAGATTTGAAACATCGCAAATGTCTGAAGATGCAATTTAAAGGGTTTATTTACTAATTACTTAACTTGATTGCAGAATGTGTCATAAATACCTACTGGAAGCAGATATTATGTTTAAGATTCGTCCATGCGCTGGCACTAGAGTTAGAACAGTTAATATTTTGGTGTTATTCTCATTTGGTAATGCTACACCCTCATGTTTTAAGTCTGTTACACGGTGATGATTGAACCGTGCATTATTCCGCAAATCAAATCTCAACACTGTGTCAAAAAAACTCTCATTAGCTATCTTCGCTATGAGCCGTAGTTCCCAGTGTGCTCATCTCCATTTTAGTTCAATGATTCAGTTGTATTTTTGTTTTGTATCATAAACAGAACTGAACAGATGATCAAGCGCTCTGTCAGTCATTTAATTTGGTTTAATCACAACTTCATAGAGATTTGTTTTTAAAAGAATTCCAGTGCTGCCTTTAATTTATGCCTGATAAATGAAGAAGTTTCATTTTCACTGACGATGAGCATTTAAAGCTTTGACAAAAAACTATACGATATTATATATCTGTCTGTTGGCCCATTGTTTATATCTGTAATGTTATGGATACAAGTGGTTTGGCGTGACTTGTGGCAGGATCTATAAGGCCTTACTTGAAACCTAAACTCTGTCGACCCTTACTGTTAAATATTTGGCTCAGCTTGGGCTCAGTCTCACCAGTGTACCCCAAAAAAACACATCGTAGAGAAGGCCGCGGTAAACAGATGATGACATGTCTCTCGAGACTGCATCTCGAACTGCAGGACCCACAATTAACAGTGGCAGCTATCGTTCATTTACAAATAAAAAGGGGTTATAATAACTGAAATACTCAGATATTTGGACATAAACAAACTTGTGTTGTGTAGTTTTTGTAAATCGCCACAAGCTGTCACTGTGGCGCCACAGCAGTGGGCTGACTGCTAAAGGAACAGGCATTCCAGGCATAATTCTCAAGACCCACGCTCTTTACTGCCTCATGCATATTATTTACATTGCATTTCTCTCTCTTGCTGGTCATCATTATCTCAGCCTCACTCTGTACATAAACAAACACATAAGACGCCACGACTGCATCCCATTTTTACATGGGTTATTTGGCTGAAATACCACGAGCAGAAGAGGTGCACGGCAAATGGCATGAATTCAGATCCTCAGCGTGATGAATGCTGATGATGAGGATACCAATGAAAGTGCCAAAGCATTGCTGGAAATCTAAGGTTGCAGTATAAAGCTGCACTTTCAGTGTGGTGCCTCAAGGTCTTTGATGAGCCACTCCACAAAACTATTGAGTTTATGAAGAAAAATGGCCAACGACAGACCACAGAAAAGTGGCAACCAAAGGTGCACATCTAGAGAAGAACATATACTGATTTTCTTCTCCACAGTTCTGTAACTAACTCAGTGATTATCACTATATTCAGTTTATATGTCAAATTCCCCGCTGCTACCAGCTCAATCTTGTCTGACCTCACTGCTGTGATCTTTGACCAAACAGGATTGATTTTGTTCTACAGTGAAGTCAAGCAAACTTTTGGAGAGCCACACAGATTTATCTTCGCTCCTCTTCTTCTTGCAAGCATCCATTTTTTATTTTACCGTAATACACTTATTATTAAAAGGACTCTATGAAATTCAGCCACAACATTATGACTGAAGAAGTAAATACCATTGACCATCTTGTGACAATTCAGTGTTCTGCTGGGTAACTTTTGGACCTGGCATTAATGTGGATCTTACTTAGACATGTACCACAGACCTAGACCAGACGAGGCACCCAATAGCAATGACACTCAGGAGGCAGCGCGACACAGCCCCACACACAAAAATGGTTTAGGAACAACTCAAAACCTGGCCTCCAAATTCAATAGATCTGAAACTGATCTGTCGGATGATCCATAGAGGCCCCTCTCTTCAACCCATAGGACCCAAAGACCCCCACTAACAACATTCTGTTGCCAGACACCACAGGACACCCTCAGAAGGACCATGTCCATTCTCTGATGAGGCACAACTGTTTTGGAGGCACAAGGGAGACCTACACAATATAAGGAAGGTGGTCATAATGTTATGCATGATCGGTGTATCTGCAGCTAAGGCTGAGGAATCTTCAACTTTCTTCCTCTCTCAGTTAATTGGACTCTTACTCCTCATTAGGAACCTTGAAACATGTTTGATCTTTCCATTTAAACACATGAAGCAACCTTTACAATGACGTGAAAGGAAGCCTTTGAGCACTGAATGTCATTAAAAATAACATTTTGTTACGCATGTTCAAATGAAGGTGGACAAATCGTATCAAAATCATAAATTAAATAAAAAAAACACTAAGACGCTGCTCCTTGCAATTGTCTTTCTTACATATTTGATTACTGCTGTCCTCTTGCCTATCCAAACCAGCGCAACGCAGCTTGATCAAAAAGCAACCTTTCCGCCTCCTTCACCAAGCTACTTCAAAGACTTGTTTCCACTTGTTAGCCTGTATGTGTCGTTTCAAATGTACATTACGATGATAAAAATAGTAACAAGCAGCTGTATTTTCTGCACCATTCCTCTGGGACATTTTCACCACCCGTCAGTGATGCCGACCCCGAATTTACCGAAAGGAAATTGGCAATTAAAATTTCCTGTTGTCCTGTCGACCTGTCTCAAGTAATTATGAGCTTGTTAAGATGATTTTTAATTGTGACTATCGGTTAACCCTCAACTGCAAACTTAAGCATAAAACATTTCTGAGTGAGTTTGTGTGTCTGACCTGATGTGGGACGAGACCCAGAGAAGTGGGAGGTTCATTCATTCTGTCGTCACTGCTGCTGGCCACTGCATAGCCTCTGTAGATGGAGGAAAAAGAGGGAGATATTACATACTTACATGCACTTTTTTTGCCATTTACCTTTTTGTGCATGAACCATAGTTGTGTAATAACTGTGAAGTCTTATGCAACTTACATTTGACGCATACTGATTCACAAATAACTGAATCTGGTAACCTATATTGAAAACTAAGAGATCCAGTTTGCCTGAATATAAAAATGTTTTATATTTTATACGAAATCGGAAAGCCTCTCCTTGCCAGTAGATCTTTCCAGGTTTAAAAGATTTTACTCTCCGTGGATACTAATAATGAAACTATTACATCTCACACTGAGCTGATGTTGGTTTTGCAAAGTCAGAAATGTCTGTCATACTGCTGCAACATTAATCCCTATGCGGCAATTTTCTAAACCCCATGGTTGTTACTTAACAAGATCCCATATGAAAGCTGAAATATGGATAAAGAGCTAGAGAAATAAAAAAAAATAATACAATATAAGTGGAAAACAAGGACACAGAGAGGGTCGATTCAATGGAGGCAGATCTCAGTGTGAAAGGAAGGAGCTACACAACTACAGAGGCACAAAGAACACATGAAAACTCTTCCTCTCTCCTTTGCCTCCTAAGCTTTTTATCCAGGGCAGCTCGGTACTGGCTTATAACGTTTCAAAATATTCAGAGGCAAAATATCGGTCTTATCGGTCCCTGCCAAGCGGGCACTTTGGTGTGATTTTCACCGCAAGAGGTTTCCTTTTAACTATAGCACATTCGCGCATATGACTACACACTTAAAAGGCATGAAAACCTCCTCATGTGTTTAGGGAAAAAAACACACACACACAAACACGCACAGGCACATTTTAAGACGGGGGGTGGGGGGATTGAGCCATTGTAGATTGCAAAATCTTTGTGTATACGCTTTGAAGCGTTAAAAATGCTTGGGATGCTGTGCAGCATGCCAAATAACTAACACTACCTGCAGCACAGTCAGACCTCAGCTCCATCTAAAAGGCAGCATCTCCCTTAGTTCTACATCTGGAGTGAGGTGGAGTGAAGCCCTGATGGGAGCACTTCACACAGCTATTGGTGGAGGACTGCTCACTGACGTAGGCGAGTACCTGACCTCTAAAAGTCACTTAGGCGGGTGAGGTGCTCGGTAGTGTGTCTCCTATAACCTGACACAAGATGTACAAGTGAAGTGGACTTGCACTACAGCACAGATAAACAATCGGCCATCAGGAAGCATCCAGGAGGACAGGTCAGAAACAGGCGCATCACAGAATACTAGTGCATGAAATCATAACTCACCATAAACATCAGTGCAGTTTTTATGTTTTCTTGATAACATTAAAGTAAATATAATCACTTTATGCATATCAGATTTAAATAAAGCATAGCGCAGGTTCAGACAGGCAGACTATTATTTTTATTTTGTTTTTATATTTATTACTAATACTACCTCTGCAAAAACATGCAAATATATAATCCCTGAAATTCCTGTTTACATTTGCACTTTATTCACTTTATTCTTACAGTCATGTTTACATCATCCAGTTTGGATAGTTAATGCATTTATGGCATAGTTTTTTTTTTTTTGGTTGTATATACTTTGTATTGCTCTATTTTTGGTTATGGGTAATTTGAGTAAGTTTACTAGCTCTCTGTTGTCAGTCAGCTGTCATTTCAGTTCCACGGAGCGGTGCGACCCACCTCCACCCCATCAAACTGTGGCTGACGTCCAGCTTCAATCACCCAGACAGCCAGGCCAGAAGCGCCCCTCTCACCAAAATGACACATCCTTCCTCAGGATTAAATCCTCACCACCACCATCAGTGTCTGGACTCTGGTGGTAATTCCTTCACATCCGGAGCACCTCATTTACAGGACCACTTTCATTGGGAATTGTCAAATTTCTACTGCATACCGTTTTAATTTTAATTAGAAATTAGTCAGTCTATTTATTCCTCTTAAGAGTCTCTTCTGATTGAACTGCTTGGAGAGGTATTAATAAAGAAGACCATCAATTAGTTACATGTATTATTCTTAATTTTCTAATCAAGAGAGTTTTTTTTAAACTTTGTTTTAAGTAGTCTACATTTAAAATTATATCTTATATGCTAAGGTCCTTTCATCTCTGTGCCCAAGATTCTACTCTGTGAATGTGTGACCAAACCAGTCCTACTACTGTTCCTAAAAACTGGACAACGTACATTGTAGCGTGCTTACCCTTCGCTGTGCTGCAGAATGGACACCATCATCTCAACAGCCAGGGCTCCAGCAATCATGGCAAGGCCTGGTCGGCTGACTGTGCACTGCTGATCCAGGGTCCGATCCCTGGTAGACTATTTACATGAAAATGCAACAATGGATAAAAGGTTATCATATTAAAATACAGAATCAATCACTGATGCCAAGCCCAGAAACCAAAAACTCATTTAAAACTCATCCCAAAAACAGGGTTTCCTCCAGATGAGGACAGAAATGAAGATGATACATTTTGGAAGTTATCTCAGCTCAGATGGATTTGAGATGGTAGAAAATGTTTCCCTTTTGATGATGTGCTTATCCAACGTGACCTCAGACATGATCGGCGACTGTTTCACAAACATTTACTACTATTACAGTACTTTTAGTTAAGAAGACGTTTAATAATGCAACAGTACTTTCAGAAATGGGACCATTAAAGTAGCTCTGTCACTGACCAGCGACCTCTCGCTCAGTGTCAGCTGGGAAAGGCTCCAGCCCACCTGCGACCCTTTCTAAAAGGATAAGTGGCCATAGCTAATGGATGGATGGACCATTAGTGTCCTCATGTTAAACTGCGGACAAAATAAACTGGATCAACAAGTCAATAGAAGGAAAGGTGAACTTTTGAAATGGGCCATGTCATGAGCACGGTTACAAACATCTCAACTATAACCATTACAGTACAACAAATGAAAACCTGGCACAGTTTATTACAGTAGGTGGTGAGGCAATATGTTCTTGAAAATCTACAACTTCGTATTCATTCATTAATTCACACTCACGTCTACATTTAGTACAAGCAGTCTGTGCCTCTAATGCAACTCTTAGTATTATCATAATTTCTGACAGCGAGCTGGGGTCACTTTGTGTTTACAGGAGAATTTAATGGAACAACTTTCCAACAAACCAGCCGTGGCCTTTAACAGCTGATGAATGGCCTTGCCGCACAAATCATATCAAAAGGCAGGGAGGGAAAAAACACCCGGAAAGAGGAGACACAGGTACAATGTGGGTGGTGAGAGAGGTGTGATTTTCACAAGTGGAAACGTCGCGGAAGACATCTCTCCCTTCTTTTTTGCGATTAAACATAGGATTTTGAAAAGATTACAGGTTTTGCAGCATATGACAACACTTGTAAAAAAAATTTTTATCGTCCTAGCAAATTCAAAAAATAATCAAAATCATTGTGCTTTTTAAAACCTGAAATGTTTATGATGATTTGGGGGCGACTATTTTGTTTGCAAATCCAATATTCGCCGGCTCTGATAGATGCTCAGCGTTGAGCACCACCTAGTCTGATGCTTGGCATATTTATCATCAAGTGTGTTCATAAAAGCTAGCAGCTGCCTGCTGAGAGTGACATTTTCCAGCGTCGCCAGTTCATTGAGCTGATGATCTGATCAACTGATCAACTGACAATTTAAAAATCTGCAATGAATGCCAAAGAACCCTGACACTGTTAGCACAGATGCTTCACAGCAAGAAGGCTCTGGGTTCGAGTCCATTGGCCGACTGGCGCCTTTCTGTGTGGAGTTTGCATGTTCTCCCTGTGTGGGAGTCCTCACACTGTCCAAAGACATGTTCATTAGGTTAATTGAGTTAGCCCTGCGATAGACTGGCGACCTGTCCAGGGTGCCCAGTGAAAGCTAACTTAAGTATATCGTGGCACCTCTGGTAATTGTTTTACTTACATCTCCTGGTGCCACAACGTCATTGCAGAAGTAGCAGCCCAGCTTGTGGCCCGGGATGTTGGAGAACAGAGAAGATCCTGCAACGGAGGGCGCAGGGCCGCCAGGTGTGGAGGATGAAGAGGAAGCAGATGAACAGGACGGTGAAGAATCTGCCTCCGTGGCAACGCTCTGACTGACGGGAGGATTCTTCAGGCCGTGGCGCATCACAACAAATGTGTCAAAGCCGAGAGCAGCATTCACCACGAGCTGACAAATGAAAGATAAAAATTATGGTAAACAATGGTAACAAAGCAGCGGTGATAAAAGATTTGGCTGTCAACATTTTCCATTTCTCCTGAACACACACACACAGCACATTTCAGCCGAATCTAATTAACCAAATGGCTTGCTTTACACAAACAATATTTCACAATGAGTTGAACCATTCCAGCAAGCGATGGCATCAAAAATGAACAGGCACTTTAAAATGTTAAAAGCATTGAGACGATTGGAAATAAATTGTGATACCAATTAGCGGCGAAGCCTGAAAACAGCCCCGCAGCCCAAATGGACAAATGACATCTCAGCTGAGCCGGCTACGAGGAAAACCTAATCAGCAACCCCCCAAAAAACGCTTTACTGCACATGGAAATATATGAGGGCATTACAAGTCCCTGACATAATATCCAATAAATCTAATGTTGCCTGGAAGCTAATAAAATAAAAAACGAGTAAACAGAAAATCTGGACGCAAATTCAGTTTGGTAGAAGAGAAGAAAAAGGTCTTCGGAGTCTCAGGTCCTAGCTTAAAATACGTACGGAAAACAGGAATAACGCTAAAATGTCACTGATGTCTTTTGTCACAGTGCTGCGCTATACCTCCTGTCTGGCCCCCGTTCAGACCTTCAGATCCACTGGCCAGATTAAAATAAGGTGAAATAAATGTGAGAGCCGATCGCTCATACCACATCTGTGACCACTCTCCTCCAAACACACTTTTATGAACGACTGCCAGAAAAAAATAAAATCCCTTTAGGTGTTGTCCGTTAATTTTTTAAAGGAGAGCTGTTTACAATATTCTGTCCTCTCTACGCACTTAATAATTAATCCACATAATAATTAACAAATGAAATGAGCGTAATTCTGTCATTAAAAAATAATAATGTACAGGCAGGTGGTTAATTAGTGATGTGTTCATGTTGATCTAAGCAAAGTAGACATGTGGTGTTTATTTACTGTATTTCCTCCGTAATGGCCAATGTCATTCACACAGCACAGCAGTGACTTTACAGTGTGTGCATGTGGACACTTCGAGATTAGCAGTTATAATATGAGTTTTGTGCAGGTCGCTAAAATAACTAATGTCAAGATGGAGATAAATAAGAAAATAATAATTTACTGCATGAATATACACACACACGAGAAACAGTGCTGTTTGTGGTACTGAAATGCAAACAGCACCATGCTGGAGGTCTTATTTGCATATAGCACTGGGATCAGATCACAAGTGGTCACTCAAGATGCATGTGGAGATGCATTTAAATGCTAGGTGTGAGGACATGCACTCAGAGCAGCCCACTAGTGGCCGGATCACGCACGACACATGTTAATACCAGGTCTGAAAAGGGCCTTGATTGCTATTTAATTTAATTTAATGTAAATAATGTACATAAATTACATTTTCTATATTTTCTATGAGCTATTACTTCCTTATAAAAATGTTTCAGTTAGTAGTGTGAAACAATTACCCATGAAACAACGTTAGCATTCCTTTGTGGTTATGTTTCTGGCTAGCTGATGAGTAAAAATTAAATATTTTTCTCATGTTTTAACCTTTCTCAGCTCCCGAAGAAATATATTCTGCATGTGCCGGATATTTGACGGTGGATTTATCAGAGCTATTGTGTGAAACAGCTGTCTACTATGGCGAGAAACGGGGTTAATCAGAGCAGTGACAGCGTGTGTGCAAAACCTAGCAATGATCTAAAAGCAGCTCCGGTGGAATAATAATTTTCTGTGCATACTTCATTGCAGGTGTCCACTCTCACAATGCATGTCATTATGCCATTCATTCTTTCTTTCTTTCTATGCAAAATATTATAAGTGGAGCTTTAATTGAACCCCACCTGCGGCCCAACCAGTTCATTGAACATGCTGTACCGCTCCTTCCTACCTTCCTCTTGCTGGCAGCTATCACTGTAGGCAGCCAGCGGCTCTCTCTCGTATCCATCAGTAAAAACACCACATCGTGCTCTGAAATGAGCTTCTCCAGCTGCTCGACATCCTTCTGGGCCTGGGAGAGAGTAGCCTGAGAGAAATTCACAGGGTGGCCGGGCATGGGGATGCTCATATTGTAGCCCTCTGCGTTCTGCAAGAGGAAGGAAAAGAGGGGGGGCGACAGAGTCAAACAAACGCATATGTTATCTCAAATTTAAAATTAAAAAAATAAATACACGAACACACGTCATAATGGAACCACTGTTGTACTGATGTTTTTGTGTCTATTGACTGTCATTGTGTGTCTATTTTAGCAACTTTAAGCCCTTTTAAATTGCCTCGTGGGGACAGAAAAAGTGATTTCAATTTGAATTTGAAGAGGTAGAGAAAGAACAGGAAGAACAGGAAGTAGCATTAGAGGCTGAGTACCCCATTGAATACAAAATTGCAAAGTCTCTTCAAAACCAGGCTTTTCAGATGCCCGCAGGAATTCTTCTAAAATTAACATGCTGTTAAACTGCATGGGCATCAAATACATACAGGGATGTTTTTATTTCAGTATTCAGTATTTCTTTATAATAACAGAGAGAGCTGTTGATTCAGCTTTTCATTTTGGAGGCTGTGATTTGTAGTACGATTGTAGTTCTATCGTGTTGGACCGACACATGTTTCTGCTATTATGACAACCCCATTTCAGTCAGGGGGTCGGATAAATAGCAGAAACACTTTTTTAATTCAGTACAGTTTAAACTACAAACTGATCATACAGTTGAATCACCACCTTTCTGATGCTATTTTTACTAGGGGTGGGACTCGATTAACAAAATTAATCTAATTAATTAGAGGCTTTGTAATTAATTAATCTCGATTAATCACATTTTAACCGCATAACAATATTTGCCCCAAAAAGCAACATTTTTTTTAATTTAAATGGTTTTAGTGGACGACTGAATCAAATAATAGAAACAGACATGAATATTGTAAACTTAAGCTTTTTTAATGTCTGGAAAAATGCATTTAATTGCATTTCAATTCAAAACAGCAGAAAAAGAAAGAAAATATCCCTGCCCAAAACTGAACAGACCTAAAGTACTTTAAGACTGTGTTGCCGACACATCTTGTCCATACTCGGACCAGGACTGCTAGCGCTAACAGCTCTTAGGTGGCACTGTAGGGCTGAAGTGCTTCGGTGGTATGCGAAATCTTTTTCTTTTTTTTTTTTGCACAATTTGCACAAAACTCCGCTTTTATCAAGGCTTCCAATTGGTAGTTTATTCAAATAAAATTTGCCTTCCATCAGTCCCAGCAATGTGCTTTCATCCGATTCCTCCATTTTGGTAGCCGTTAGCTGAGCTCTGACGTGTGCATCAGTGTGTACCAGGAAATTGTGCACTGACGAAAGTTTTGCGTTGTTGGGAATGCAAACTGCGAGTTAATGCGTTAATTTTTTGAACGCGTACATTTTTTGTAATCAATTAATTAATCGTAATTAACGCGTTAAAGTCCCACCCCTAATTTTAACGTAAACTGTTCATTGTTACAGTCATAAAGCGCAGATTTAACGCAGCACTGTCAGAATGTGTTTTCACTGTGTACCTAATGTTTTGGCAAGTGATTGTATGGAGTTATCTCAGAATTCTTCCAAACAATAGGAAAGAAACTTTCAGACTTCAGAAAAGAAAATTATAATTGTTTCGTTGGCCGTTGGAAACTATTTCATGTATTTTGCTGTATAATTCCTCTGCTTGCTGCTGACTGACAGACATATCAGGAAAAATATAGACGTGTGTATTTGGCTCTCCTGTTTACGTCAACTCTACAAAAACTGAATCTTCATTTTTCAATTCCCCTGAAGAGTCCTTCCAAACACAGCAGGGTAAAATGAAATGGGTAAAGCCTCTGAGGCTTCAGGGACTTGATGCATTTTATTGTCCATTCCCAAACTTGTATTACTGTGGCAGTCTCCGGGGACTGGATACTCCATGAGGCAAATGGAAATGTCAAGACTGATTTCATAATCAAGAGAAGGAGAGAAAAGGGCAAAGATGAGGTGTGAGATTTTAACAAGAAGAAATGCCATTTTTACTGAATCAGTGGATCTTGGCGCTCACTCTCGACGCTCCAACAGTGGGAACTGTTAACCAAGTCTTGAATTTACATTTCACTTTGACGTAAGTGTTGCTAAGCAGTCGGGGGTGGGGATTCAAGCTGCTGAGCTGGTAATCACGGTTCATTTTCTACTTTGAACATCAGTCAGCAGAGAAAGACAAAAACAAGAAAGAAAAAAATGAAATTCCTGAAAAGATAAATGGCATTTCCGACAATCCGAAGACGTTACTGTTGATATCGTCAACCAGCTCTGACCTGAGTGTTGACAAAACTTAGCCAGAGAAAAGAAAGTCGCTGCTAACACTAGAAACTATTCTGTAAATGTCAGGTGATAGTGTTTGTCCACAGTCAAAATATGAAATCCGTCTCTGACATTTTCAACATTGTGACCTTGTTTGAACCATGTTCCCTCAGTTTGATTAATGCATTTCTGTGCTTTCAGCTCTCTGTGCTCATAGTTCTTTCAATCTCCCACAGTGGCACCTGATGCCCCTGTGTTAGTAGTACATGTGGGGAATGTTGAAGAGAAGCAGGCACACATCCACACAGATAGAAACAGGATCATATATGGATGTTTAGGAGGAAGACAAACAAAGTGTCTAGACAAGCCATGGCAGTATAGGGTCATCCAAGTGCTGAACCTCTCTGTATTTTATTTCCAGTGGAATAAGAGAGAAAAAGAAAGTGAGGAAAGAGGAGAAGACTTCAAGTTCAGGAGAGGACAGTCATTTGTGTGTGTGCGTGTGTGCATTTTAAAGAGGACATCACAGGTCTTCTCGTCTGTGACACTATTAACCAGGGCTGTTGTGTCTCGTTTTAGGAACACCCCACTAAAGAGTCGTGATTGCAAGCCTCGCAAGGTCAATACCTTCGAAATGAGGATTAGATCCTTCAGACAGCGAGCGAGACAGACTGTTAGATGAGACAGATGAGGAGACGGGCGAGCTGGGGACTCTGAGACAGACGCCTGCTGTTAGTTTAATCGAGGCTCACAAGTTGGAAAGAAGCAGAGGGGCTGCAAAGATTTCACTGCACCAGCCGGGATGTGCCCTCCTATCACAGGACTCTTGATACGCATTTAGGCATGAATATTGGATATATGACAAAGAAATTAATGCTCACTCCACCGCAGGACACGGATCATTACAAAACTTCAGCAACTTTGCAAACAACATCTTAAATTGTGTTTGTAGGTGGAAAACAACTTTTGCATCATGTACTAGGTAGTCTAGTAATGTTTATATTTGTATGTTCTTCTTTCCCAGCCTGGTACAAAGCCTGAAACCATATAACCATTGGTTGTTCCTGACTGGCCTGAAACAACGCGATCATGCGCCCACACCAACTTTGAGGCTGTCCCATTGGCTCATACGTGGATGGACTTTTCTTTCCCATACTGCACATGCACCGATCAGCCACAACATTAAAACCACCGACAGGAGAAGTAAATAACATTGACCATCTTGTGAAAATACAGTGTTCTGCTGGGAAACTTTTGGACCTGGCATTCATGTGGATGTTAC